>NC_047506.1:39990491-40070491 GCF_902827115.2 Pseudochaenichthys georgianus
CATTGTGTATGAATGCTTCAGCTCTTCAGACCAACATAGTAAGATGTGAGCATGTTCCTAATTGAGTTGGTATGCAGCCTAGGTCTGCTCTGTCTAATAAAGCAAATATGCCACTATTATATTGTAGAATTTGTTCAATTAAAGCAGTCTTTAGTTGTTTGTCCTAAACATAGCCATATATGCTTTTGAATGTAACATGTCTTTGAAAAAACAACAGTATACAGTTTATATTGTGTATCACCTTTTAGCTCGAACATACATAATGTGTTTTTTTAATCTATAAAATAAATAAATAGACAGACACTTTATCAATCCCAAATTGGGAAATTATTTTACAGCAGCAGTGTGTTCAGGTATTAACATATTTAAAGTTGGAATAAAGTATAAACTACACAACACAAGTATAATGCACAACAATCCATAAGAGAAGTCCGATATGTTCATGAAAACTCCCCAGGAGGAGACACCAACACTAACGTGGCCGAGTGGACTCCAGAGTTTGCTGCATGAGTAGCACTATATGATCTGTGGTGTAGTGGGCTCTCACTCAAAAACGAAGTAGCCAATGGGGACGCACCCTTGAAAGTCCCGCCCACCTGGGATGTTTGTGTCAAAATCGAAAACAAAAAATAAGCAGTGTTGCCAACTTGGCGACTTTGTCGTTAAATTTGGCGGCTTTCCAAACCCTCCGGCTACTTATTTTTGTCAAAAGCAACTAACGACTGATCTAACGACTTGTAATGGTGTTATTAGGGACTTTTCTGGTGTTTGGAGACTCACGTATTGTTCTGCAGTTAACGAGCTGCCCCTCAGACCCTCAGCCCTGCCATAGTACTCACAGGCTCGCAGACTCACAGTTGCCTCCCGCAGCAGCTCAGCTGCAGTCAGAGCAGAGAGGAGACAGCCACACTCTCCCGCGTCGAGACAGCTTCAGTCACTTAATCACCTCGTCCACTGTGTGTGTGCCTCTCTGTGACAAGCTAAACATCCACGTAGGTCATCGTGTCACAGTCTAAACTGTATTCACAAAAGTACAGAAAGGAGTGGGAATCAAACCCTGAGTTTAAAGCAGTGGCGAGCCGTCAGGGCCCTCTAGGCCCTCTAGGCCCTCACAGAGGGCCTAAGATATTCTAAAAAATAATATTTTAAAACATTACATTTTATATATTTTCTTTGTTACATTTTTAGTTTTACCAAAATAACTTGATTTAATTGTATTTAAAATAACATTTCCAAATAAATAAATCCTTCGAATCTGCCTGTTCAGTTTCTGTTAGAATGTGAAGGGTTAAATGCCGTCTCGGCGAGTTATGTGAAGACGGGAGGGCTTGTTGGTCCCTCTCTACATTCACAGAGGGCCCGCTATAGTAACTCAACGAGAGTGTAATGTCAAATGACAGTACAATTGACCAATCATATCTTCCCTCTAAATGAGCAGGCTTTATTTTCGGACTTTATGACGGTTCCGCCCGCTGTGAAGTCTATGCAAGTGATATCCACATGTCTACCCTACTTTTATTATTTTCGAATCATAAATGTAATCGATAGATTTATGATTTAGCATAAGTTTGTTCATGATGGCTCAGGGGGGGTCAGAGGGCCTAGGTATAAAAGTCACGGCTCGCCACTGGTTTAAAGGTTGAAGACATTTATTAGAGATGACACACGGGCATACTATACTGCCTTTATTGTAAGGGATATTTCTACTAAAAACTACTAAAACTATTTCTACTTTTTCTAATAGAGACATTTCTGATCTACTGTCGTCTGTATTTACTCTGGTGGTTTCAAGTGTTGATCCTTGAAGGGGGTGGAACGTTATTTTACCGCCATTACATGATATGCAAATTAGGCGATGACGTCATTTAGGGACTTCTGGCGACTTTTCGGGACAGCCAATGGAGTTGGCAACACTGAAAATGAGGGAGCGCAAACGAGAGAGCTGCAGCGAGAGCAAAAGTCTGATCATTGAGAAAGAAGAAACAAGAACTGCAAACAAAAAGATATGTTAAAACAAAGAAAAAATACTTATAGTTTACATGATTACACAAATGATTTGTTTGCAAGTTATAGTTTTATTTTTGCTTGACTCAGTCTTTTTTTCTTTTAAACTTATAGTTTTGCTTTATTCTGAGAAAGTGTTGCTCTTTATGATCTTTATGATACAAAACTAATCCCATATGTTTAACTATATCTCTGACAGTGAGGGCAAGCCTATGGACACCACGAGGCCTGTCTGTAAGACATGTTTTAGATCCCTGCAAACCAATGGAGCCAACACATCAAACTTGGCTAAGCACCTCGCCGACCGACATCCAGAGCTGTTTAAAGAATTTAAAGACAGACAGGTTAGCGAATGTGATAGATAACATAATTACATCATGCTCAAGCCCATGCCCTCAAATCTAAGTCAAACAAGTGTAATTTATTTTGTGACAAACGAACGTTTTCGTATTTTGATGAGGCAATTAATGGCAATGATAACTGTCTAATATGGCTATCTTTTTAGCTAACTTACCAATGTGGCTAACATCTGCAATGTACATTTTGTCAATAATTATTTATATTACTGTACTATTACATGTGTTATGCTGTGTTCGTTATACTCGCGTCCAGGAGAGAAGCTTTAAAAGGAGAGAAGCTTTAAAAGGAGACTAAATGGAGTCTCTGAGAAGGTTCAAATGGTTACTTTAATTAAAAATATGGCGCGGTAATGTTACAAACAGGATATTGTTCAGTCAGGAGAGAAAGGCTACAGCTTCCTCTCCCTGTGGTGGCCGTGCAGAAGAGAGCTCACAAGCCTTCGTCTTTCCCGCTTGCTGGCTGTTCGCTCCTCCTCTCTGGGAGCTGTCGTGACGTAGGAGACTTCCCCCTCGTTCTTCTGTGTCCGATATTGCGTTAAACAGAGGATTTCGACATTTTATATTCATTGCTTACTTCCACATGCCCTTTCTCCTCCTTATCTCTTTCATAACTTTTCATTGAACACATTCTAAACGCTGTAATCAATACTCCAAAAAATACAGGAAATACTTCACGGCAGTTTGGTTTCCGGTCGTTCCGGATGTTGTCACATGCTACCCACATCTGTAAACAATAACGTATTCAAATAAACTGTACCTTCATTTAATATTCAACAATAATAATATCTCGACGTCTATAGTTGTAGTGTTGAAATCAGTAGGTTTCGGTGTGCAACACTCCATGTCATATCGCTACTAAATTCACCTCTATAGTAAATGGTATATTAACCACATGCTAAATGCTAACCGGAGATCAAGGATTTTCAGAATAAAAGCTTAACAACTGGTTGTGCACAAGAACTTCTGGTTTTTCAGTATAAAACAGCATTTAAACTGACGGTATGTTTAAGGTACTTTATGCCATTAAAAACATTGATTTTAATTTCTAACACATGTTAAAAAACGCACTCTCAGGTCAACTGATCAGTTGCTCCTGAGGGTGCCAAAAACAAAGTCAAAGCGCAGAGGGGACCGTGCATTCTCTGCTGCCGCCCCTAAACTGTGGAACGACCTACCCTTGTTAATCAGACAGGTTCCCACACTGTCTGTTTTTAAATCCCGTCTTAAAACCCACCTCTTCTCCTTAGCATTCGTAAACAAGTAGATTGTTGCTTTTATTTGCTTTCAGTGGTCAATTGTTTTTATTATATGGCTGTTTTTTATTATATATATGGCATCAACCGCCACCACAAATTGGAGTTCTGGATCTGGGTGAATGAGGACAGGAGCGCTGGAAAACAATTATTTTAGTTTACCAAAAGAGGACTCGGCCGCAGGGGACCAGGCAAAAGGCAGTTTGATAGAGGTTAACTGGGTTAGAGGAGCAGTAATACGACTGTAGTTCTTAATGAAACGTCTCGAGACAATTGCTTTCACTTTAGCTGGGTCAGGTTTTAATCCCTTTCAACGATGAAACCAAGGAATTGAACAGATGACACATGAAATTCACATTTCTCAGCCTTAACAAACAGTCTGTTCTCGAGGAGTCTCTGGAGCACACATTTGACATGAGAAACATGATCATCTAAAGACTTTGAAAAGATCAGGATATCATCTCGATAAACAAAGACAAAGTGGTTTAGCATGTCCCTCAAAACATCATTTATAAAGGGCCTGGAAGACAGCTGGAGCATTTGTTAACCCAAAAGGCATGACTAAATACTCACTCAAAATGACCCAGGTGAGTATTAAATGCTGTTTTCCACTCGTCACCCTCTCTGATGCGAACTAAGTAGTATGCATTTCTAAGGTCAAGTTTAGTAAAGACAAAAGCGTCATGCAATGGGCCGAAAGCAGAGTCAATGAGCGGGAGAGGATACTTGTTGTTGACGGTAATGTCATTTAGACCTTTGAAGTCAATACAAGGGCGCAGGGACTTGTCTTTTTTGTCCACAAAGAAAAACCCGCTCCCACAGGTGAGTGTGACAACCCTGTGGTTGTCCACCAGGTGGTGCTGCTGTAACCTGTTATGTTTGTAATCAGCAGTGATGGGACCCACCTGTGGGACTTGATTCCAGGATATAAGAGGGTTGCAGAACAGGCTCTCGCTCTCTCTCAGCTGCCCTGCTCGGTGCAGCAGGACACCGCTCCTTTGTTCTGTTTTATTGTTGTTTGTAACCACTGTGTTGCATAAAATAAATGATTGTTTTGGGCAACTCCGGTGTGGAACTGTTGTCCTTATGTTGCAAGCAGAGCCAGCTTGTAACATATGGGGGATCGTCCGGGATCCAAGAACCAGGTGATAGTTGTTTACTTGATTTGTTTGCCTTGATTGTGTAGACAGTTTGTTCCTGGTGTGGGGCATTAAGGAGTAGCTTTGGAATTACCTTTCCTGATAGGCATAAGCAACATCTCCTTCAGGGGAGCTTGTTGGTTTGTTATTTTTGTGCATAAACATGATTTGAATTTTTTTTTGTCATGGGTACACGTCCGTGGCTGTCTTGGTGAGTAACAGCTTCGCTGGGGCTTTACCGGGTCATTGGGTAAGTGTTTAACACACCTGTCGTGGCATGCATGAAGACTAGGGTGAGACAAGATAGCTAGTATTGGGTAGGCAGTTAGCTAGGGGAGAGGTATTCCAGAGTGAAACAAAAATATATATATTTTTAGGTGTCTGTGCACCGGGTTCAAGGGAGTTTGCATAATCATGGCTACATTGACAGATTTTGTGAAGTGTCCCAGTGTGGAACTACTAGAAAAATGTACTAAAGACCAACTGTTAAAAATTGCAGAGCATTTTGAGGTAGACGTTCCAAAGCAGGGTCGTAAAGACACCATAGTGACTATGTTACAGGCCCAGTTGATACTGCAAGAATTTCTGCCAGCAGGGGCTGTCGATGATGGCTCTGAGGAGGAGTTGGCGAAGGCAGATATAAATCCAGAGCGGCAGAGAAGTGCAGGTTTTTCTTTGTTTGACTTTGGTGAAATAACATTTGAACAGAGAAAGGAAATAATGCTGCTGCAGTACCAACAAGACAGTGAACGTCTCGCTCGTGAGGACCGGGTTAGAGCTTGTGACCAGGAAACTGAGATGGAGCGTTTAAGGTTAACTACAGTGGTGCGTAGGGGTGTAACGGTATCCGTATTCGTCACGGTTCGGACTTCACGGTTCGGGACATGCAGTCACACGGCGAATACGCCTTTTTTTTACGAGTGGGAAAAAAGTAATTCAGGGCAGTATCCACTACACTATATATACTCCAGGGGGCGGTATTGCGCCTAAAAGCTGTTTGCCAGCCGCCCTTAAACAACAAATGAAGAACAAGAAGAAACACGACAACAAAACGAACAAAATACAAGAAGAAGAAAAGTTAGTATGGTGAGTTCAGATAACACACAGGAGCTAGAACCCACCTGCTTCTTTTAAATCGGCTGTGTGGGAACATTTCGGGTTCCCTGTGGACTACAATAACGATGAGGTGTGCGAGTGGTGGATCGGACGAGGACGGTGTGTCTGCGTTGTTCGATAGCGGTGCGGTATGCTAATGGTAACACACGCCAAACATGCTAAATCATATCAGAAGGCATCACCCAGGTTTACCAATCACCGGAGCCCGGCAAAAGACAACAGCTGTTCAACAGCTGATCCCCGCTGTTTTTAAGAAGCCAATAGACATGAAAGCCGTGAGACCAAAAATAAATAACGGAAGCTTTTGGCATATGTTTTTCAACGACTTTACACTCTGGAAACACTTTCTTATTATTTATGATGTAATATTTTCAAGACATTCTTTTTAGTTTTACAGCTTGATGAAACCTTTTTGTTTGACATCAGCCATTATAGATAATATGGCCATCTCTGAGTGTACTGTGTATGGTTTGTTTTTAACTGTGTAATACAGTTAATTATTCAAAATGTCAGTTCTTTATTTTTAAACTGAAACTTGCAGTACTGTTCAAATATAAATAACAACAAACCTGGAATTATGCATTTGGGACTTTTTCTTTTTCTTTTTTGTTGTTGTACCGAACCGTGACCTCCAAACCGAGGTACGAACCGAACCGTGACTTCTGTGAACCGTTACACCCCTAGTGGTGCGGGAAGCTGAATTGCAACAAGAGCGTTACAAGTTGGACATCATCCAAGAGGGTAAGCTTTCTTCTGGGGTGTCCCCAGCTACTTTTGATATAGCTTATAACTTGAGGTTGTTACCGAAATTCGAGGAGAAGACTGTTGATTCTTTTTTTGGACTTTTTGAGCGACTTGGCCAAAGACGACAGTGGTCTAATTCAGAGAAAACAATGCTGTTACAGTGTGTTAACTGGTAGGGCTCAAGAAGCATTTTCTGCATTAAGTATGGCTGACAGTGAAGATTACTTAAGGGTAAAGACTGCAGTGCTAAAAGCTTATGAGTTAGTGCCTGAGGCCTACCGTCAGCAGTTCAAGAAGCTAAGGAAGTCAGAAGGACAGACCTATGTGGACCTTGTTCAGGAGCTGACGATGAAATGTAATCGGGTCACGGCTTCCGAAGTAGTAAATCTTAATGATTTGAGGGAACTGTTCCTTCTTGAACAATTAAAAGATATTCTTCCAGAACGTGTTGCTACGTACCTGAATGAGCATAAGGTTAAAAATGCAACAGACGCCGGGGTGTTAGCTGATGAATACACGTTAACACACAAGATTCATTCAGGGGAGAGATTTGACTGGGGGAGCAAAAATAACTGGTCTGCCGACCCCAGATGTAAAGTAGATCTAAGTACTTGCTACTTTTGTTTGGGTAAAGGACACCAGAAAAAGGAATGCCCAGTACTTGCCAAAACCAAGGGAATCCAAAATGTTCAGTTTCCCAGGCCTGTTGCCCTTGCAGCTTTTCCCCACAAGGTTGCTAGGGATGAGGCTATAGCTGCGGTTAAACTCTATACTACCCCGCAACCAGTTGCTGCTGCGGTTTATAACTACGGACCAGCCCTGCAAGAGGTGAAGCCTCGCCCCTCCCAGTTGGCAGATGAAATTGATCCAGGGTATGCCCCTTTCATACGAGAGGGTTATGTGTCTTTGCAAGGAAGTGACACAAAATTCCTTGTTAAGATACTGAGAGACACAGGTGCTATCGATTCATACATAAGTGAGGGTGTTCTTCCATTTTCCTCGGTAACGGACACTGGAAGTGGTGTATGGTTCAAGGGAATGGGGTTGCAGTTGCTCTCTGCTCCAAAGCTTCGGTTGGTGTTGTCCTGTGATTTACGGCAGGGTGAGGTTGCCATGGGAGTCCGGCCATCTTTGCCTGTTCCGGGAGTGGCAGTCATCCTCGGAAATGATTTGGCTGGCGGCAGAGTGTGGCCTGATGTGCCTCTTTCACCAGTCGTGTCCTCTAAGCCAGTGAGGGGCAAGCTTGCTGACCCTGCAAAGAAGCTGACAAAGGTAGTTCCAGCTTGTGCAGTAACACGAGCCCAGACCTATAAAGCACAGGATAAAAAAGTCATTTCTGAGAATATTGTTTTGGCACTACCTGTTCCATTTTCTGTCTCTCGAAGTGAATTGGCGAAGCAGCAGCAGGAGGATCCAACTTTGCAGGAGCTCTTGTCCCAGGTTCACCCCATTGAGGAAATCATCAGTGCAGCCCATGGGTATGTCTTACAAGAGGGGGTATTGGTAAGGAAATGGTCGCCTCACGGTGAGGGTTTTGTTGGGGAAGCAATATTTCAATTTGTCATACCAGACAAGCTGAGAGAAGGGGTATTGAAAACAGCTCATGATGATGTTGCGGGTCACTTGGGTGTGCAGAAGACATACAACAGAGTGCTGCGGTATTTCTACTGGCCCAGATTGAAGAAGACTGTCTCTGTCTTTATTAAGACTTGTCATACTTGTCAATTAAAGGGTAAACCTAACCAAACTATTAAACCTGTGCCTCTGTCTCCTATTCCGGCAGTGTCCTCCCCTTTTGATCGTCTGCTGATTGACTGTGTTGGCCCATTACCCAAGTCTAAGGCAGGAAGTTAATATCTGCTGACGGTGATGTGTCAGTCCACACGTTATCCTGCGGTTTATCCATTGAGGAACATTACAGCTAAGTCTGTGGTGAAAAAACTGAGTCAGTTTATTTCCATCTTTGGTATCCCGAAAGTTATTCAGAGTGACCAAGGTACTAACTTCACTTCACATGTATTTAAGCAGATTATGAGACAACTTCATGTGAAACATGTAACCTCGAGCGCTTACCATCCACAGAGCCAGGGGGCACTTGAGAGGTTCCACCAAACACGGAAGTCCTTGTTACATTCATACTGCAATGAGTTGAATCGTGACTGGGAAGAAGGTTTGCCTTGGTTGTTGTTGGTGGCAAGGGAGGTCGTACAGTCTAGCACTGGTTTCAGCCCCAACGACCTGGTTTTTGGTCACCATGTTAGGGGCCCGCTAGCAGTACTAAGAGGATTGGGAGATTCCTGATCCACCAGCCAACCTGCGGGAGTATGTAAATGGTTTCAAACGGCGTCTCTTTGAAGCGGTTAGGCAGGCCCAGGTGAAGTTGGAGAAAGGTCTACAGACAATGAAGTCTTTGTATGACAGGAAAACCGAGAACCGCACTTTTAGCCCTGGGGATCCAGTGCTGGCCTTGTTGCCTTTAGTTGCTTCCCCTTTTCAGGCAAAATGTGCGGGGCCCTCTCTGTAGTGCATCAGGGGTCAGATCAGAATGATGTCATCTCCACGCCAGATAGGAAAAGGTCTACCCAGTTGTGCCACATAAACCTGTTAAAGCCCTATTTCTATCGTGTTGTTTCAGGAACCGGCAGCTGTGGCAGTTCCTTTAAACGTGGCAGGGTCTCTTTCAGAGTCCCTGTGTAAACTGGACACGTTCTTGGAACATTTACCACGGTCTAGACAAAATGATATGTGCTCTCTTATCAGGTCATATCCTACCCTATTTTCAGATGTTCCTTCACGGACGCATCTGGTGGAACATGACATTGACGTGGGAGAGGTTACGCCCATAAAACAGCGGTTTTACAGAAACTCCCCTGAAAAACGTGAACAGTTAGAGTCAGAGGTTGCATACATGCTAGATAATGGCATTGCAGAACCTTCACATTCTAGCTGGGCCTCACCATGTTTGTTAGTGGCTAAACCCGACAGAACTTTTAGACCCTGTACTGATTTTCGCAAGGTAAATGCTGTAACCAAGCCAGATAGTTTTCCCCTACCTCGGATGGAGGATTGTGTGGATCAAGTTGGCGCAGCTAAATTTGAAAGCAAGTTTGATCTTCTTAAAGGTTACTGGCAAGTACCACTGACCCCACGGGCCAGGGAAATTGCATCCTTTATAACGCCTACAGGGTTATACTCTTACACGGTCATGCCATTTGGTCTTAGAAACGCACCGGCTACATTCCAGCTCTTGGTGAACCGTGTGGTTTCTGGGTTACAAGGGTGTGCCGTGTATTTAGATGATTTGGTGGTGTACAGTGACACATGGTCAGGGCACCTACAGCGCATTCAGGCCCTGTTTGATCGCTTGGTCTGAGCAAATCTCACTGTGAACTTGGCCAAGTGTGAGTTTGCTAAGGCCACAGTGACATAGCTGGGTAAGGTCGTTAGTCAGGGTACTGTGCGTCCAGTAAGGGCAAAGTGGAAGCAGTTGAGAGGTTTCCCTCCGCCTACCACCAGGAAGGAGTTGGCTCGTTTTCTTGGCATGGTAGGTTATTACCATTGTTTTGTGAAAACTTCTCCTCGGTTGTTTGCTCCCTTGACTGACCTGATAAGTCCAAGGATGCGTTTAAACTGGTCAGTTCAGTGTCAGAAGGCTTTCAAGACCTTAAGGATCTGCTAATTGGCGCTCCAGTGCTGAGAAGCCCCGCGTCTTGAGGAACCTTTTCATCTGAAAGTGGATGCATGTAATACGGGTGCCGGTGCCGTGTTATTACAGCAAGATGCCTCTGGTATGGAGCTTCCGGTCAGTTACTTCTCACGCAAGTTTAACTCCTACCAGTTGAAACTACTCTATTGTAGAGAAGGAGGCACTGGCTTAATCTGGGCATTGCAGCACTTCCAAGTGTGTATATAGGGAGTGGTTATAGGCCAATGGTGATATACACAGATCACAATCCCCTGACCTTTCTACAGTCTTTGCAGGAAACCCAAACCAGCGGTTAATGAGATGGTCCCTATTTCTACAGCCTTCCATTTGGACATCCGACATCTCAAAGGTTCCGAAAATGTGATGGCTGATGCTTTGTCGAGAGCAGTACCTTAAGGTGGTTTTGTTCCTGTTTCACATTGTTTTTTTTCCGGCTTCCAGGGTGCCGGGTTGCTGAGTTGGTGAATGTGGAAAGTAGGCAGTGGTAAACTAGGGGTAACCAGTTACACACGGGTAAGCTTTGTTTCTTGTATTAACTGTAAGTATCAGCTCTGTTATTGGTTTGGATGTTTCAGTGTCTTGGGGACACTTGTTTTGTGGGTGAGTTGTCACACTCACCCACAGGTGAGTGTGACAACCCTGTGGTGTCCACAGGTGGTCCGGCTGTAACCTGTTATGTTTGTAATCAGCAGTGATGGGACCCACCTGTGGGACTTGATTCCAGGATATAAGAGGGCTGCAGAACAGGCTCTCGCTCTCCTCTGGCAGCTGCCCTGCTCGGTGCAGCAGGACACCGCTCTTTGTTCTGTGTTTATTGTTGTTCGTAGACCACTGTGTTGCATAAAATAAATGATTGTTTGTGGCAACTCCGGTGTGGAACATGTTGTGCCTTGATGTTGCCAGCAGAGCGCAGGCGTGGCAAACATGAGCGAAGAAGGACGAATTATGTCAGTTGGACAAGGGATTCCCCAATATACTTCTCCATGGCCGCTATCTCCGGCTGCGGAGAGGTTGTATAGTTTTTTTGTGGGTAAGGGGCACCTAGGGCCTATGTGGTGGCAGAGAGAGGGCACGATCCTTGCTAAACACAAGTTTATGGTCATAGTACTCGCTAGGAACAGATGAGATATCGACCTCCTCAGCTGGACTTCGGGATGGGAAAGAAAATGCAGTTTTAGCTGATCCTAGGCAATGTGAGTGGCAGTGATTACTCCAACCAGTAATGGAAACAGTTTCCCAATCTATCTGGGGATTATTAGTCCAGCAGATATGGGAAAGAATTGTGCTTTGATGATAAAGCATGACATTTGGCACACTGTTGGAGCATGCCCTAAGGAATATTTTTGGCTATAGGGCCATCGCAAATGTGTCCAATTGGTTGTTATTTTACCTGTAGTTTAGGATCTAGACCACCTAGGATCTTGATTCTGGTAGCTAATCCTACATTTTCAAGGATGGAGAATGCCATTGGTACTATTTAAAAACATGCTAGAATGTAGCTAACTATATGTATCTGGTATTCAGGGAACAGAATACACAGTAAACTATTAACATATTTATTATGGTGAAGTCATACATGTTACATAATATATATATGAAATATTACAGGTTTTCAACTAAATGCAGACTTAGTTCTGAAAACACAGTCCACCACAGTGGCAAAGGGCAGTGTACTGAATTGCTACCTTGACACATTCAGGAGGAGTTCACAACAGGCCTGGGTCGCTTCTGGTAATGTGGTCCAGTAAACTTCCCATCCACCTGTGGCCTTCCTCTTCCACACCTAGTCACCTGGGGATGGGAGTTCAGGGGCTGCACACATCATCTGTTCCCCCAGCAGTGACCAGCTTGGGAAGCAGCTCTCTTTGTGTGCTGAATCAATGCTGCTTGTGTTGGGGGGAGTCCCTCAATTGTTCTACCTTTCTGGGTGAAGAGTTGCTTGTGTGACTGATTGACTGACCTCCTGGCTGCTAGTGCGGTCATACAGCAATACCACAAAAAATCGCTCCAGAGGCTCCATCCAGTTGTGTACGGAGTCTGGGTGGCAGCCAAGGAAGCAGAAGTCTCTAGTGACGTCATCAAACGTCATCCATTTATCCCACGACGTCTTCTTGCCCCTGCCACCAAAAGATGACACTGTCACATCCAGTAAATGCATGGAACATTGGTAAGGCTATGCATCAATCTGGACCTAGTGACCTCGCCATCTCACGAGCTGCTAAATGCCGAACACTCTTCCCAACTCCAAAGGCAACCCACAGCAGTGGATGCTGAGGGATTGGGCTGCTGTGATTGCCAGTACTACCACATCGTGTCAACTGTGCGTATTGACACCTTGCTATACCCTTCCTTCACAGCATCTCCTAGGTGCAGTAGGATGCGGGGTATCAGCCTCCTCATGTGTGCATGTTGCAAGTACTGATTATTTGTTTGCCAGTTTTGAGGGCTGCCACACTGGTTGCAGGAAGAAGAACAGTTCAGCCTTCTTGTCTTCAATGCGCAGAACTCTGGCCAGTTTCCAGGAATGACACTGGATGGCTCAACGCGTCTACGAACTCCCTTCCCTCTCTTGCTGCGTGTTTCAGCCTTCAGACTTTTGGGAAATATTCATCCCACACGACATCGACTCTGCTTACATGCTCCAGCTGGAGACAGGATGTATGGGTGAGAACGCTTTCTTCGCGCATATAAAAAAACTTCTTAGCAGCACCAGCTCGTAGCATGTTTCACAGAGTAGGCCCATCAAGGATGAGGCCTTAACTGGGGGTGGGATGCATTCTCTTGTAAATAAATCAGGTCCTCCAAATAGCCCCCAAGTCTGACTTGGTACCAGTTTCTGAGCTTGCCCATTTGTGACAATGATGATGGACATGCCTGATTTTCAAGTTTATTATATTTCACATAATTAATCCCAAAAAACCTCATCCAGACTTCCATCACGTATCTCAGATACAATGTACAGCATATAGAGAACAGTCATTCTCAGAGATGAGAGCTGTTGGGGGACCTGGACTTCTCTCGGACTGGAGGCGGCTGAATCTGAATAGAAGGGCATTTTTTCTTTTGATGGGATTCTTGATGGGTTTGTCTGTTTGAACCGGCGCTCACTGACATACAGGGAGGAAATAAGTATTTGATCCTTGCAGATGTTGTAAATCTACCAATTAGAAATAAAGGAACAGTCTTCTTGTATGGTAGGTTTAATTTATCCGTGAGAGTAAGAATATCAAAAAGGAATATCAAAAATTGACATTATTATAAAAGATACCAATTGATATGCATTACACTGTGGGAAATAATTATTTGATCACCTGCAAAACATTTTTGTACTTGGTGGAGGGAAAACCCTTGTTGGACAGCACAGAGGTCAGACACTTCTGTAGTTGGTCTCCAGGTTTGTGCACATCTCAGGAAGGATTTTGGTCCACTCCTCTCTGAAGTTCCTCTCCAAATCCGGTGTTGAGGCTGATTCTTGGCATCTCAAAACTTCAGCTCCCTCCACAGATTTGGGATTAAGGTCCGGAGACTGGCTCGGCCCCTCCATCACCTAAATGTGCTTCTTCTTTAGCAGCTCCTGTGTTGCCTTGGCCGTATGTTCAGAGTCATTGTCCTGCTGGAAGACCCATCCATGACCCTTTTTCAGTGTCCTGGCTGAGGGAAGGAAGCTATTTGCCAATATGTTACAGTACATGGCCCGTCCATCCTCTCCTCGATGCAGGGAAGTCATCCTGTCCCCTTAGCAGAGAAACACCCCAAAGCATAATGTTTCCACCTCCATTTTGGTCTCATCTGACCACATCACCTTCTACCAAGCCTTCTCTGAATCATTCAGTGTCACATTTCAGACGGGCCTTTCATGTTCTTCTTGAGCAGGGGAACTTGCGGGCGCTGCAGGGTTTGATCCATTATGGTGTAGTGTGTTACCAATAGTTTTCTTGGGTCTGTGGTCCCATCTGCCTTGAGATCATTAACAAGTTCCTCCCTTGTAGTTCTTGGCTGATACCTCACCTTTCTCATGATCATCAATAGCCCACGGGGCGAGATCTTGTGTGGATTCCCAGAGCGAGGGTGATTGATTGTTGATTGATGTCCATTTTTTTCCCTTCTATTTCCGAATAATCACACCAACAGTTGTCACCTTCTCCCCAAGCTGCTTGCTGATGGTTTTGTAGCCAATCCCAGCCAAGCGCAGGTCTACAATCTTGTCCCTGAGGTCCTTAGACAGCTCTTTAGTCTTGCCCATGGTGCAGAGGTTGGAATCTGATTGATTGATTCTGTGGACTGGTGTCTTTTATACAGGTAACAAGTTGATACGAGAGGTACTTTCCTAAAGGAAATGAACTTATGTAACCGGTCTGTGGGAGCCAGAATCCTTGTTTTTTGCAAGGGGATCAAATACTTATTTCCCACAGTTAAATAATTGTTTATCTTTTATATAATGTAATTTTCTGGATTTTCTTTTTGATATTCTTACTCTCACTGTTAAAATAAACCTACCATTACAATTATAGACTGTTAATTTCTTTGTAAGTGGGTGAATTTACAAAATCGGCAAGGTATCAAATACTTATTTCCTCCAGTGTAGGTGTCATACCCGTCCTGTCCGAGTTTCTCAATCTGGTTCAGTGTCAATGACTGCTGCATCTGCAAGGTCTCTAGTATCCAGTACAAGAAGATATTCACTGCTTATTTCACAGAATGGATTGCCCATGTCTTATAGAGCACCAATTAGTGCTTTAACATCTTGTGCAAATGCCATTTGCGCATGTTTGGTCTGCTCATGGTGCCGGGTGTCAGTCTTCTTGCTCTTCTCAGTGGAGGCATCAAACTCCCCAACCACACGTGCCATCTCGGGGCCAGACACCATCCAAAATCGCAGAGCTGCAGGGTTCTCTGTCAAGCCTACAGCACCACCATCACCTTTCACAGAGGCATTGTTCTGCTCGTGGGCCTGGTCAATGACAATAGCAGAGAAGCTGCGTGTCGTTTTCTTCACAGCAAAGTTTCCTTTCAGTAACTGCCCATGGACATCAGGATGGTTATCTTTTAGCACAATCATGTCACGTAAGTGGACTGGTATCCATCCGGCATAGTGGGTGTGTCCCAGAGAAAGGAACCAAGGCACACTCTTGGTCAAGGCATTTATGTAGAGTAGGAAGTCGGCCTCTCTTATTGATCGCACATAGATCATCAACTGTATTTCCAGCTGCAGGATGATGGACCAGAAGTGGAACTGGGAACACAACACTGCTCTTGTCCACCCGCTACCCCTCCAGGAGGTCGCCAAGTACCTTGAGTGCTGCCATCTCAATGTGAAATCCAACAAACATCACAATAAAATGATCTTCACTGTGAGTTGCTGGCCAGCTCCACTGGATTTGTTTAGCCACAGCGTATAGAGGTTGATCCAGAGTGATCTGACCAAGATTCAGAATCTCTAATGCCTGCCTTACCTCATCGATGGAATGACGAATCATGGCCACATATTTGGCCTGTTCGTAGAAGAGGGGAAGTAGAGAAGTGAGTGTGACAGTGCTCTCTGGTATTGTATGACCGCACTAGCAGCCAGGAGTCAGTCAATCAGGCATGCAAGTAGCTCTTCACCCAGAAAGGTAGAACAATTGAGGCACTCCCCCCAACACAAGCAGCATTGATTCAGCACACAAAGAGAGCTGCCTTCCAAGCTGGTCACTGCTGGGGACAGATGATGTTTGCAGCCCCTGAACTCCCATCCCCAGGTGACTGGGGGTAGAAGAGGAAGGCCACAGGTGGATGGGAAGTTTACTGGACCACATTACCAGGCCTGTCGTGAACTCCTCTGCTGTGGATGCAAAAAGGGGTGCAGTGGACAATGCAAATGTTTCAAGGCAGCAATTCAGTGCAGTGCCCTTTGCAATGTGGCCGACTGTGTTTTCAGAACTAACTCTGCATTTAGTTGAAAACCTGTAATATTACATATATATTATGTAACATGTATTATTACTTCACCATAATAAATATGTTAATGGTTTACTGTGTATTTTGTTCCCTGAATACCAGATACATATAGTTAGCTACATTCTAGCATGTTGTAAATAGTACCAATGCATTCCCCATCCTTGAAAATGTAGGATTAGCCACCAGAATCAAGTTCCTAGGTGGTCTAGATCCTAAATTACTGGTAAAATAACAACCAATCTATCTGGGGATTATTAGTCCAGCAGATATGTGAAATAATTGTGCTTTTGATGATAAAAGCATGACATTTGGCACACTGTTAGAGCATGCCCTAAGGAAGACTTGTGGCTATAGGGCCATCGCAAATGTGTTCAATGGCGGCCACATTTACGATGGCCCTATAGCCAAAAGTCTTCCTTAGGGCATGCTCTAACAGTGTGCCAAATGTCATGCTTTATGATATTTCACATATCTGCTGGACTATATGAACTTTTAGCCAGGGTAAACCGAGAACAACAGGTGACAGAGGAGATAACAAAAAGTTCTACAGTCTCTTGATGATTACCGGATATGGTCAGGGTAATGGGAACTGTGCGGTGCGTGACCTCAGCTAATAGTCTGCCATCTTTAGCCAGTTCAGCGGTGGGAATGGACAATTTAGAGATGATGCCAGAGTCAATTAAATTGTCATCAGCACCAGAATCAACGAGGACCTGGAGGGGATATGTGTCCTGTAACATACCTGGGATTTGAATACGACAACCCAGGGGATGAGGAAATGGAAGAATGGCTCACCAGCGTTCCCCTTATGACTGATGAGCCCGTTCTTTTGGCATCTCGGGACACCCCGAGACGTAATGGCCCCCTTGTCCGCAGTAGTTGCACAACCTCAGACGGAACCTGCGTTGGCGCTCTGCAGGGGCGGCGCCAGGGGATACTGAAGCACCCCCCAGGATTGCCAAAGAACCCCTTAAGCACCCCCAAGAAATATGTTTTCTTTCGAAAATGATTATTATTATTTGTATTAAATTTGAAAAATTATTGATTACATCAATGCAAATGGGAAACAAACAAATGTTTACCAAAAACATAAAGCCAACACAGGTGATATGATTAGGCCAATGGCCAGCACCCATTAGATTTTGTACCTACCCATAGGCTAAATTACTTTGTGACACTTGAGTGACTTCCTGTTAGCGCCAAATTATTTGCAAACAGCAAAGTGAAAAATGTATCGTTTTTCAGTCCTTAAACGTCCACGTGTGGAAACTCAAACAGTGGCGCCTCCAGAAATTGTTCATAGGGGTGGCCAAATGGGGCCACTGAAAATCTTGGAGTGGCCCACCAAAACCAAGCATTTAATTGTTGTAAAAGTATAGACTAGATGAAAACAATGGCAAAGAGAATCACCTACTGATATACTTTGGTTTCTTATTTTACATTTTCTGATACTATTAATCTGAAGTGAATATGATACGTATAGTTAACATTTTACTTCAAACAACATTTAACATAACCTTGTTTTGTGTTATGTATACATGTGTTGGTGATTTATTGTTTTGTTTTTTATATATGCTAGTTGTTCTTTCCTTTTAAAAAGACAAATACAGCTTAATTTAAATAAGTTCCTTTATTGTAAGGCACACAATGTTCAGCATTCTCAACACATACAATACACAACAACAACACAACATGTTCTTCAGTTATATGTGTCTAGGTTATATATAGTTTTAGACTGAACAAAGCTGTTTGGGTCACACTGGGATCAAAGATGATTGACATGACTATATTAAATCAAGTTTTAAAACATGACTATTTTATTTCAACAGGACCCAAAAACACAAGGGGTATAAAATGGTAAATACATACTGTGATTGAACACAAAAACACCATATATTATTGACCTTTATAGCAAATTCAAAACATTATACAAAACACCACCTTTTAGTATTAGACAGAAAATAGGCAAAGTGACATATTTCAATTTTTTTAGATTAGGCCACTGTGGTGAGAGTAATACATATAGCTTGTATTCCATTTGTTTTGAAAATGTATATGTATACTTTATAAACAAACTGGTTACCCTTTTTTTAAATTAGCATACAGAACATTATGAAAACAAACTTGACTAATGGTCGGCTCATGAGTCATAACCTCAGAACACAGAAGAAGAAAAACTGCAGAGATTCTCGTTTCATTTTGAAGGAGCTGCAGACCTAAAGTGTGTAAAAGACTTACATGATTAAAAAGGTTACAATCACATTAATAAAACTGCATTTAGGTTTTAGTTTCACTTTTACAAAACAGAGTTCTACATGTACTTTCTAGCATGTATGGCCATCTCCTCACTAGCCGTATGCTGCTGCTCCCCTGCCAGCTCTGTCTCTCCTTTACTCATCTTCTTCTTAAAATAAGAAGAGATGTCTGTTGACTTTCTCTTCATTTTCTGCAAATTGACATTACACACAGCAGTGATTAATAGTAGCCTACGCATTACACCAGCCCAGCATACCGACATCAGCTAACGTTAGCTTAGCAAGCTAAACTAACTAGGATAGCCGCCAAAGTGTGTTTACAGACAAATTATACCTGAAGCCAAGCCAGCCTTTACTGAGCCCCGAGCCTGTTTTCCAGCAGGAGTAGCGATCTGACTACTACTACTGGGTGGACCAGGGTTAGGTTGTACATTTCCTGACAGTAATAACAACAACAAAAACAGGCATCTTTTCCTCTTAAATGACACACATACATTGTCATCTAATTTAGAAACACCGGAAAAGTCTGCGAGAGTGTGATTTGAGCTTAAGAAGCAGTCCTGAAGAACCATCATCGCAGGAAAACAAAAAAGACAAACATATTTTGTCAAGCAGATTGTCTGTGACAAGGCAACCGGTAATTGTTTGAGCAACACATCCGAACCTTTGCAGGGGATGCCCACTGCGGGTGGCAGAACAGACCTGAATCCAGTAGACTTCTCATAATGACTAGAGATCTTCTCATAGTCCAAAACAGTTAACAGGCACAGCAGAATCCCGATATGGGCCATTTTCCCAGACCAGCACACAGTATCCGCGATGTTCCTGGAGCAAAATCAGCACAGCAGCAAAGGACAGGCGAAAACAGCAGCGTGGAAGCGCTCAGGTCCCTCCGTGGTATCCCCGGGGTGAAAGCAGGCCTCTGCAACAGCAGAACCAGGACAGGTGGAAAGCAGGCCCCAGCGGTGATAAAATCCTCCTCCGCACAGCAGCACACGCCCGGTGGAAGCAGGCCAAGCCCGAAGCGTGGATCCACTCCGTCTCTCCGCGCCGACTCCGGGGTAAAAATCTCTCCAGTACAGCCGTATTCTACAGGTGGGAGCAGGCCTCAGTAGATCGCAGATCGCAGATCGCAGGCAGCAACAGGTGGAGCCGCTCTGTCTCTTCGTGACTAGCAGGCCTCCGTAAATCACAGATCGCATGCAGCAACAGGTGGAGCCGCTCCGTCTCTTCGCGATGTCTCCGGAGGAAAAACACCTCAGTACAGCCGTACTCGACAGGTGGGAGTAGGCCTCCGCAGATCGCAGACAACTAAAACTACTACTTGTATAAGCAGGGATGGCTAAACGTTTGTAAGCAGGAGAACTAGATGCTAACAGATGCTAGATGCTAACAGATGCCATATGCTAACAGGTAAGTGCGAGCCTGTATAAATTGCGACTGCCTCCAATGACAGCGTAGGAAAAGTGATCCTAATTAATTAAATGGCGCAGTAATGTTACAAGCAGAAGATGATTCAGAGAGAGGAATGTAAAGAGCTCCCTCTCTGTGGTTGGCCGACCAGAAGAGGACCCACAAGCCTTCGTCCTTGCCGCTTGCTGGCTGTTTGCTGCTCCTCTCTGGGGGCTGTGGTGACGTAGGAGACTTCCCCCTCGTAAAATAACATTTAAACTGACGGTATATTTAAGGTACGTTATGCTATCAAAACATTGATTTTAATTTATAACACTACCCAATAGCATTGTGAGGCTGAACAAAAGGACCTTTTGACTATGTAAATGTAGTAGGGGTGTAACGGTTCACAAACATTTCGATTCGGTACGTACCTCGATTTTTAGGTCACGGTTCGGTTCGGTACGTTTTCGGTACAGCAGAAAATATTATCACAAAACATAACATATTTTTTGGTTTTTTAAAATTATTATTAAACTGTGAATAATGTATTCACTCAAATAAATACAAAATATAATAAAATAAACATTAAGGTGCAGCATTTCGATGAACTGAAATAATCTGTATTTGAACTTTAATGTACTAGTACTCACAAAACAAACTATTAGTTTTGGGGTTTTAATTATTATTAAACTGTGAATATTCACTCAAATACAAAATATAAAATAAACATTAAGGTACAGCATTTCTATTAACTGAAATAATCTGTATTTGAACTGTACTGTACTAGTACCTAAGCAGCCAGTTTGACATTATGACTTGCTTGTCATTGTATTTTCAAGAAAAATGAACTTGTCCACATTGCTTGCCGAAAGGGCAGATCTGCTGGCACTAACAATGTCTCCTGCTGTGGAGAACACCCTCTCGCTAGGGACAGAGGTAGCGCTTTGCTAACATGGCAACATAAGGATAGGCTATTTGGCGTTTGTAATAGCTATAGCTCGGTCTGAACTTTTTGCGAGTGGTGGAGGCTTAAATGCTAGCGGGAGTTGGGTTTGCACTTCAGTCTTTTTTCTTTTGGTACCGGTGATATTCACGTTCGGGTGATACCTTTTCAAATGTTTGCAAGTTTGATGTATTGTCAGCCGCGTAACCAATTTTAGTTGAACAATGCCGACAAACAGCTTTCAACACCGGTCTGTGTCAGTCGTGCTTGTACGTAACTGTGAAACCAAAATGTTCCCAAACCGGATACTTTAATGATGCTGGATAATTTTCGAGCTCAACTTTATCTGCGTTTGCCGTTTTGACAGTTCCTCAAATTACTGACTACATTTGAACGCATCCCTCTGACCAGCTCTCATAGTATGCCTCTCGTCCAATGAAATGACTTGCTCGCTCTATGACGCAGCACCTGAGATTACGTCACGTTCTCAATTGTTTATGCTTAACGTTATATTCGTTCGAACCGAATAATTTCGGTACGGGTGCGTATACCGTTACACCCCTAAAATGTAGTCTTTTAAAAAAACAAAACATTTACTGACTTTTTTAGGATAGCTTCAAGTAATGTTACAAAATTACAACCGGGGGCCTTACAGGGTTAGGGGCTATTGTTTATTGTTATTTACTTTAAGATGTTTATTCTTAACCTATCATTTAATTTAAAAACTCTTATTTAAATGATGTGTGTGTGTGTCTCTGTATTCCCGATGATACACTGAGAGAATGAGCTCATAGGGCTGCTAAACAGTCTGTATATTGCATTACATTTGTATAATGTAAGCTTCGTTGATACTTTGAAAAAAATAGTTGGATATACTGAATATTATTTGATCTATTCCACCACTTAATACCAAATAATGTAGAGGTGTGTTGTAGGTGCCTTAAATAACCCCTTATTTTCTAGTGCGATGTATTTGTATGTTCATATAATAGTAATTGCAATGCCACCCCAAAATGATCACTGGTTCCATCCTGGCCACCCCACTGAAAATGTCCTGGCTCCGCCACTGATGTCTGGCTCCTTCTCGTCGTCTGTGCTTGCCGGGACAACACATGACTGGTGAGAGGGGGGGGGGGCTGTGGTTCAGTAGGTATCTGACCCCCTCCTAGACATAATGCGCTTGTGTTTTTTTCCCATGATCCTTAGGGACTCGGGAGACATGGTGCGCAATCAGCCCCATACAGGGCTGGAAGACTCTCCCCGCCTGCCTATGGGCAAGAAGTCCATGCCCACTCTACATGGGGCGTGTGTGAGTGTGGGGGACGTGGTGCACTTATGTTTTCCCATGCTCCTTAGGGACCTGGGGAACATGGTGCGCGGTAGGCTGCATACGGAGTCTCTGCACAATATTTTTCCATGCACACGGTTACAACCGGATAGGAGGACTCAGAAGGATTTCAAGATGGCGCCTGTGTCGGCATGCCGCTCCCTCAGCTCTCTGCCTTTAGCTATCCTGTTTTTGTTTTATGTTTGTCAGAATGTCCCTGCTCTGCTTGTCTATGATCGCCAAGCTCTCCTCCACCTAAGACCCTCACTGGAGTTTATACTGCTGCCCAAACCTATATCTGGCAACCGTAAATCGACTCCCCCCCCTCTACTGTCAGATATTCCCACCTACCTGCGCCATTTGCCCTGCATCCTGCCTCACCGAAAGCGCTTTAGACGACGGGGAAAGCGTGGTGGCGCGCTTGTCCATCAAAAAGTACACCTGACAGCTTCTTCCGTGACTTATCCACGCATCAGATGTCATGACCCTCCCGCTGCACGCCATCCGAGGGTTCGGTGGATTCGCCCTGTCTTTCCGGAGCTGCGGCCTCTGCTGGGCCCGCTGGCAGCTCCTCCTGCTCGACTGACTGCTCCCGGTCGGCTCGGCGTTCAACACGCACATCTTCGTCAGCTGAGACGCACTACACCTTCGGCCAGCCCGGAGAGAAAACTCTGCATGGCTTTGCTAAATGCTAGGTCAATAGCAAGACGTTCCTGTTAAAACGATTTCATCACCTCTCATGATCTGGATTTAATGTTCCTGACGGAGACCTGGGTCCACACCGGCGAGTATGTACCGTTTTCTGAACTTCTTCCTCCCGACTGTTACATACATTAAACCAATCAGTATCATATCATTTTAGTTGATAACTCAATATACTTTATTTTTTACAAAACATTCAGTGTTTCGGTAGTGACTGCACTGTTTCGGTAGTGACCACAGTATTTTGTTCTCAAGGTTGTATCATATTCCCTCAACCTTATTGCTTAATCTTAAGTCATTACTTCCTTATGTTGGAAATATTACAAACACAAATGTTTTGGGGTCAATAGAATCATTTTATTTTTTAAGACATAACAATTGTTCATCCATAACCACTTAAAGTACACAGAAAATAATTACCCAGGTGGGTTCAGAAGAAAACATTGACACAATTGATATTATGCTGTTGCTGTCAGGCTTCTGAACGCTAACCAATGTATCCCTGAAAGGTTTGTAACAATTAGATTAAACATAAGTAAACATAATTAATGTTAATTACCCTTAGCAAAAAAATCTATAAAATCCTATAGAAATCTATAGCATGTTATAGAACATAGTCATATTTGTAAGCCATGCTAAAGAATTCTATAGAATACTATAGAAATCTCTAGATCATTCTGTAGAATACTATACATGTGTACTTTTCTATAAACTTCTATAATTAAAACTATAACAATCTAAAGAATTCTATAGGACAGAACCGACTCATGACATATCTGTAGAAATCTATAGAAATCTATAGAAATGTGTAGAAATCTATAGCATTCAAAGAAAACATGCATGACATTTTCTCTCTGATGCAACCTATACTAAATTCTATAGAATTCTATAGAATTCTATAAAACTCGTCTTTAAATTGGAATAGAGAAAATCATAGTAATCTACATCATTTTGTGGAACTGAGCTGCTTTGCAAAAGCTGTATGGGTCCCTTTGAAATCTTTACAACTGTATACTGGATTATGTGCCCAATTAAATTATGTAACCTATACATAACCATATACAACCATACAACATATTGGAATGGAACTCTAAACTGAATGAATGTCACTGTCCTTGTAATCTGATGTAAATGCTCCAGAATTTCTGTGACTTCATCTGTATGTATACATTGATCACTTTTGTTATGTAACTAATTATCTGTTACAACTGGAGATTAAAGCTAAGTGACATATAACAATATCTATTGTTAGTGTGAGTCTGTTATAAACAACTCATTGGAGTCTGCAGTACTCTACTCTGTTTTGCAGTCTATTATACACTGTAAAAAAAGATCGTAATTTTACAGGAAATAACTGTAAATGTTTATAGTAAGTATCATGTTTTTTTAAATAACTTGCAAAATCCTGTAAAATGGCAGATATTAACTATAAATTAACAACCCAAAACATTATTTTCAGTATTTTGACAATAACCACAAATAACGTTTATTTCCTTTTTTTTTACAGTAAATTTACTATATAATATTTACAGTATTTTTGCACTTTCAGAAAATAAATGCAGATGTACGTCAAATAAAAAGTATTATCTGTAATTAAATATGTAACTCGTAATATAAAAGTGTATTACTATTATAAGACTTTAAGATTTTCTTTGTAATTTTAAGGTAATCATAAAACTGTAAAAAAAAAAGCGTCAACTAAAAAAAACGTAAAATGTAATTAAAACCTTTTTACATACATAATTTTCTCAATATTTGATTGAATCCACCACAAACACAAAATATCCAATGTTGAAACAAAAGTAAATAAATATGTTCTCATTAAATTCCTAACTTACTATATTGTAAACATCTACAGTTGACAATATCATTAAAACAAATTAAAATTATAGAAAGTGGAGACATTTCTGCAGTGAGGATCAAGGTTTAAAACACACACTGTTATTTACTCAACAAGTCACAGTGATTCTTGTTTTATTTATGTTGCTGTTTTTTTTCTCCCATTGGTCAATATACAGTAATAAGCCTTAGTTTTACAGTATAATGTATGGTTTTCGGATTCTGGCCGACAGCCAGAGCTACGGCAATTGAAATAGAATTCAGCCAAAACACGGCAGACAAGTCAGGCATGTTTGGAATGAGTCCACAACACTCCTGATTGGTTAA
Source organism: Pseudochaenichthys georgianus (assembly GCF_902827115.2). NCBI lineage: Eukaryota > Metazoa > Chordata > Actinopteri > Perciformes > Channichthyidae > Pseudochaenichthys > Pseudochaenichthys georgianus. The sequence goes on from NC_047506.1 coordinate 40,015,538, forward strand.
TATAAACGTCATCGAAGAAACCTGCCAATGAGAACTGTCCGCACCTGTCGTTCACATTTGAAACTTCCACGTCAGTTTGAGTGGGTCTCCTCCTGCGAGCTACAGCTGTCTGTATGTCTGCTGCAGGATTTTATGGATTTATATTGGGATCGTTTTACACGTTAAATATGAGCATCGGGACGTCAACAAAGAACAGAAGACTTGAGATCTGGTGAGTCCTGCAACTGTAATGGAGTTAAATATGTATTTAGATAATCCTTAGTTTGTGAATGTTTTATTTTTTATTTAAGGTTACGTTTCTTCTTCTAGTTAGCTGAGTTTCTTCCCATTAAGTTGGTATTCATCATTAATAGGTTGTTAAATGTTAAGAAGCCCTGACATGCTGTTTCTTGCAAGATGTTGCGCCCGGGACACCTGGCTTAACAGGTGGCTGCTAACGTTAGCTTACAGTTTATTGCAGTGCTGCCCCCCCACCCTCTCGTCTCCAACACGGGAGAATTACACATAAACATGCAGCGGGGTGTCACAATGTTGTCGCCAAGTTTAATGTAAAGTTTCACAGCTTTCTTATAGCGGAATCTAGTTTGTTAATGTTCAGTAACAGCTAGCATAGCATAAACAGCTAACCGCTAACGTTTGGCTAACTTGCTAGTTAGCTCTGCTCTATATATTACAAGCTAACATGACTAGCTAATGTCACACTGTGTGAACTAAAATACTTTTTGTATTACTACTACATCATACATGCTTGGTCCAAATCACTGCTAAAATTAATTATTTTTGAAAATGTATAGTAAAGAAACACTCAGCCATGCATGAAATAACATAGCAAAAAGAATACGGGTAATGTTTGACCCATGTTGTGTCTTAGAAGTGTAGTGATACAAACATTATTTGTATTCAAAAAGTAAGAAAGGGAAAAATACAAATTGGTGTTGATCCAAAACAGGTTAATTGAGGAATACCTGGAATCCTGAATGGTTAAAGTAATTTATTGCAAAGATATTTACAATTAAAACTAATTCGGGTCACTTTTGACACATGTTGGTTTTATGTTGTTGTGTAACAAAGGGTTAACATGACGGCTGTGATGTTCACTCTTTTGACAGAGCACCAGTGGACAGCGAGGACTATGGAAGAGAAGATGTGATGGCTTTGTGTGGAAAGCTGCTGACGCCAGCCTGTGTCCCTCATCAGTCTCTCCAGGCAGCACCCAGCTATTCTTCCATCTTGCAGATGAAAAGACTTTGATATGTGAGTAATAACTAACTTGTGTCTAACATAGTATTGAATGTGGTTTAGTAAAGTATTTAAAAATACCCCACATTGTACATGTACAGGACAATCAGACCTTGTTCAACAAAGATCATAAGACAATTGTTTTGTCTTTGAGATACAGCCGCAGCAGAGAGTCTGAGTTTGAAGAAAGCACTAACATTTTATTTAGTGTTGTTTAATCAATCAATATTTACTGGTCTTGAATTTCCTCACTGGATTACAAAATGCTCGAATCTTATTGTACAGGGACATTATGCAGATTTAATCACCTGAAGATGAAAATATAGATTCATCGATATGTACCATTTTAAGGAAATAGACTGTTATGCGGCTTTCACACCAGCGCTTTTCAGTTTCTAGCTCCGAGCGGGAGCTTTTCTGGTTCAGCTCCGGTTTCCCTTTTCAGCTCCCGCTCTGTTCACACCGCCCACTGGCGCTCCAGAGCTGCCCCTGCTGCGTCATGACGTCACCGTTTACATCGCTGATTTGCTCCCCAACGGCAGCCATTACGGCGCTCACAACAACAACAACAACTGCGTCGGGTCGATGATCGTGTTGCTTTTAATCACACGAAGCCAGAATAAATTTAATAATGACTTCTCCAACCTTATACTTTGCTCCAGAGTGCCGTGGTTCATTGTTTATTAATGTGTTTCTGCAGCATTTACCGACCGCTGCAGTGCTGGCTGCTCTTCCACAGGAGTTTATTCTCCCGTTAGCTCCCGGTTAGCTCACACTGCAGCGGCCGCTCTAAAGTATTCACTGTCCGACTCACACAAGCAGCTGATGCATATCCCCAGTTCCCCTTAGCCTAAGTGAATGTGTGTCAGTCTGAATTGACACTGTTTGGTATCACAACGCTGTTATGAAAGTTTCTCTGGTATAAAACGGGTGATGTTAGCATAGCAACCGAAGCTAAACTGACTACTTGCATCCGATAGCTGCAATAATACAAAACAACACGTCTGCCTCTCTCCAAAATGATCGATAACAGTGAACGGATGGTCAAAGTAAGGCACAAATAAACAGGATCACACGAAGCCTGGTTAGTGTTGCCTGACTTTATAAAGTGTGTGTATAGGCACTACTGCTTGTAGGCAGGCATGACAGTCGACCCATGTTCAGGGGAGGTGGGTTTAGTTTCCTGCACGCCTCGACGTAAGAGACGTCGCCTCTTAGCTCCAAAGCTCTTGCCTCTGGACCGACAATTTTTTGGAGCTGGAAATGAAGCGGATTCCGGAGCTAAGAGCCGGCGCCGCTGCGGTGTGAACAGGAAAACCCGGCACTTTTCAGGCTCTAGAGCTGAAAAGGCGCTGGTGTGAAAGGGGCATTAGTGGTATTGACCGAAGCTCCACAGCTGTAGCTAGGCGCTACTAATGAAAACTCAAGTGCTCAATTTGTTGGTTTTTCTTTATTATTAAGAATTGAGCAAGCATATCTTCCTCTTCGAAATCTCAGTTGTACTTCGCTAACACGTAGTGCCTGGGAGGGTGTGTTTGATTGTTCCCACCCTTACCTCACTTATGGACTAGGTCCTTTTAGACAAGCAATCCAGTGGTTAGTTTTAGGGTCACCTCCATTGTTTTATTTTTTATTTATTCATTTTAAGACAAAGGGATTTCAGAAACAAGTCTCACAAGTTTGGCTCGAGGTAAAATGAACAAAAGCTAACTGTTGTTAGACTATGTTCCCCCCTTCTAAACTTATGAAATAATCACTGCCCTGATAATAGGGGTGCAACAACTAATCGACTTAATCGATTAAAATCGATTACCAAATTAGTTGCCAACTAATTCAGTCGTCGATTCGTTGGTGATGTCATCACGTGTGTTTTACGTGCCGTTAAGCTCTAACTGTATTGGTCTTTTTATCGGTACTGGAGACATTTCAAAAATATATGTCATGTATTATTGCTACAAAGACATTATATCGCAGTCTCAGTGTCGCCAACTCGTTTCTAATATGCAAAAAGGCAAACAAATGCGTCTATGATGTATTTTCGATCTTTCTCTCCCCCGCCTGCTTGCGAGGGGGCGGGGCAGTTTACACACGGGCAGCTGCAACATGCAGCAACACACACACACACACACACACACACACACACACACACACACACACACACACACACACACACACACACACACACACACACACACACACACACACACGTGGGAGATGGCGGAGAGAACGCGCTCCGAGGTGGTTAAACTTTACCCGTCTCGATGTGGAGAATGCACGTTGCCAAAAGTGGAATAAGAGTTTAGCATGTAAGGGCGGTAACACGAGCTATTTGTCTAAACATTTAGCAAAAGTGCTCCACATCGAGACGGAGGAATGCACCGGGTTCCACTGTCTTTCTAGTAGCTCAAGCTCTGTAGCCCCGTCCACGAGGAACGTTTCCACGTCAGGTGTTATGTATGCTAGCAGCAACACACGGAGCTAACATAATGATTAGAGGTAACAGAGTTATTTGCGGACTGTTGGTGACAGAGCCTTCAGTGTGGCATCCCCCACCCTCTGGAACTCTCTCCCCCCCCCCGAAATCCGCAGCGCCCCAACCCTGGACATTTTCAAAAAAGCCCTCAAAACGCACCTTTTTACCAAGGCTTTCCCCACTGTATAGTTAGTTTAATAGGTTTATTTTTCCGCTACTTCCCCCCCCCACCCCCTTAACCTGTCTGCCTTTTTCCCCCTACTCCCCCCCCCCCCTACCCGACTTGTAAAGCGACCTTGGGTTTCCTGAAAGGCGCTATAAAAATATTATATATTATTATTATTATTATTTAGTTTGTTAAAGTTTCAGCTATTCTGTTTACAGTTCTGTCATCAGATTATTTAATACGATTTGTTAAAACACTGTTGTTTCTTTTGATGTGAAATATTATTTATTTAATTTGAATAAAAAGCAATGTTAGTTTTGTTCACAATTTAAGTTATTTCAATAATATATGTATTTTGGAATCAAGTATTCATCTTTATTGTCTTCATTGTTAGTTTCCACATGCCTAAAACAACCTCAAGCTAAATCTAAAAGTTGATGGCTAAATAAGAGCGTTTGAGAAATTGTGCAAGGCATACAGTAATAGTCCGATTAATCGTTTCATTAATCGATAGATTAATCGATTATCAAATTAGTCGTTTGTTGCAGCCCTACCTGATAATAACATCCATCATTATGGTTTACTAATAGTTATCACTTCACTTCCTCCTCCAGCACCTGGACACAGCAGGAACCTATGCCAGGATCCTGTTTGTGGACCTCAGCTCTGCCTTCAACACAACCCTCTGGCTGGAGGCTGCGCACCATCAGGACCAGAACCTCTCTCCATCAGGACCAGAACCTCTCTCCATCAGGACCAGAACCTCTCTCCATAAGGACCAGAACCTCTCTCCATCAGGACCAGAACCTCTCTCCATCAGGACCAGAACCTCTCTCCATCAGGACCAAAACCTCTCTCCATAAGGACCAGAACCTCTCTCCATCAGGACCAAAACCTCTCTCCATCAGGACCAGAACCTCTCGGCACCTCAACAAGGCCCGCCCCCCCCACTGACACTTTACCTCAGCCACAACGCAGACTCTGCATGGAGATCACAGGATGGTAAATAATGCAATGTTTAAATATTGCTTACTGCCCATATTTTATATTCTATAATTTATTGCATTCTATTTCTTAATATAGTTCGCTATCTGTGTAGTTTTTACATTTTTTTATTTGTATGTACGACACCTCCTCATACGTGTGAACCTACCTGGCAATAAACCCGTTTCTAATTCTGATCTTTTTGTCCTCTAGGTTGCACTGCCACGTCTACAGCAGCGCAGAATGGACAGAGGAAACATGATTGGGCCTCAATTTTTTTGCAGCCAATATACATTATCTTACAAACTTGGGATAGGAGGGTGAGTGAACAAGTTATCCATTGGTTGGAACCTACATCCCCATTGTTAGACGTACTAAATCCTGCACACTGCTCCTTCACATTGACAATGTGAACATATGTCGCAATTTTGCCATTTCTGTTATTTTCAGTTGAGAATGTTTCAAAGTAATCTTAAAAAATTCAACTTACTTTTTGTTTCTACTGTTTATAATTATGATGTTTAAATATGAAATGCTGTATTCATTAGTTGTACTATAATTCTACAAATATTTTTAAGTTTTCAGAGTAATTGTTTCCTACAGAACATTTTGTGATGTCATTTTGTTGAACCTGTTTGATTGGAATATGTTAGAAAAAAGCTGTAAAATAACAGTATTCTAGCTCTTTATGTTCTGTATTTATTTTAGTGTTTGATCATACAAATCTAATAAAAGAAAATGTAAAAAACGGTTTTTCTCATCAGAACTTTATTTGAGGTATTTTAATGTAACATTTTAAGACAATGGATTTTGAAAAGAGAGGAAAGTTTCCTCTAAAATCTTTAAGGACAATTTCTGTATACTAATTGCTTTTGCACTTTATTTCAGTTAAAGTATTTTTACTTTAATTTTATGGTTTTTGTTTGGCAGCCTGCTGCCAGTCATTTGACCGTTTTTTTCCGGTTTTTTTGCCCGTAGAAGTTTTAGTGCTGTACTTTTATTAAACGTTATTGACTGTAAAAAGAGCAGATACATCTGTAAAATCTTTAAGGACAATTCCCGTAAATTAATGTTATAAATTCTGCAGAACCATTTTATAGAAAACAATAGCAATGTTCTATAGATTATTTTGCAGAATCTATAGTAAAATCCATAGGTAAATTCTATAGAACATTTGCCAATATTCTGCAGTATATTCTACAGAAATTCTATAGAAACATCAATAGATTCTATAGAATATAGGTCACAAATTCTATGGTATTCTCCAGAACAGTTCTATAGAAAGCATCCATGGGGTTTTCTATAGGATTCTATAGACTATTTTCTACAAAAAAACCATCTATACACAGTGTATATTTTCTATACTATAGTATTCTATAGATTATTTCCCAGAATCTATAGTAAAACACGTACGCAATTTCTATAGTATATCCGCAAAAATCCTGTAGTATTCTACAGACATTTTCTATAGAATTTGTCCATAGATTTTTCTATAGTATTCTATAGATTTTTTTGCTAAGGGTAAACATCTAAAAGAAAAATACACAAGAAAATGATATGCACTAGAATCTGAACTGATCATGAACACACATTTCACAACTTGCACGCGGACATTTGTAACAGATCAGTTGGTTTTAGTACAAGTGCAGTGAACACACAGTAATACCCTTTCTACAGTAAATACTCACGTTTCCCAACACAAAGCTGACTCATGAGACCCTTTAAACACCATATCTGAATACCTGTGATATCGCTGTATCACAGTTAATCTGTCATTGACCTTAAAGAGCAAGCCGCATTTGTGGTTGAAGTCCGACCTCAAGTTAATTCTCTATGCACTTTAATTATCCTCTTACCTGTTCTTTCCTTTGTTCACCCTCTAATCCAGTAACACTTGCCCACAAGTATACCTGTGGCTATATTTCCCCTTGAAGAGGTAGTTTTGGTGAAAAATAAACTTCATGCAGTGTTAATGTGGGGTTAGGGGAGGAATGGCACCTGATTTCATGCAATCAATCCGCTACTACTACTACGCCTACTACTACTACTACTACTACTACTACTACTACTACTACTACTTACGATAGCTCAACCAAAGACATTCTTCTCTGCTGTTTTTCGTTCTAATCTCTATGCTCAGATTACCAGCGAGAGGGCCCGACCAGATGAGAGGAGTACCGGATGGCATGCATGCACGCACATGTGCCCAAACAAACACAAACACACACACATACACCAGCTTTACAGACAGGCGACATCTATTGAAAATCACTGCAGTACACTGTGGATGCTACCTAGCATGCATGGAAGACAGCAGTTCCATCTGGTAAATCTATATAGTTTGAAACGGATCTTGGTGACACACAAATGAAATATAAACACACCAACACACTGAAGTCATTACCTTACTCTTCATGGTGGCTCCAACGCCATCGGCAGGCCCTTTCCCGTGACCAGCTTCCAGGAAACTCCAGTTTACTGCGGTAAATCCCATCCGGAAAGGAATGGTGCTCAAGAGAAAGAAGTTATTCTTTCCTCTATATTGCATGGTTGGCCCATCACTCATGAAGAAGAGCTTTTTGATCCTTGCATGGTTCTCTTTCAGGAACTGAAGAACTGGTTCAAGTTGAGCCCAAATGGCGGGAGGATCATGTTTCATGGATGGGGACAAGGCACAGAATGTCAGTGTACCATCTGTGGTGTACAGAGGAGCTGCATACAATGAAAGTACATTTCTTGGTTGATATATATTTTTTAGATGTACAACGTCAATGTGTTTGTATGACAGTGAGACAGATGAGGAGCGAAGGACAGAGCGACATGTTTGTTTGTGTCTCTCCAAAGAGCATGGGTCGATGTGTATATCTGTAGTGTTTCTGTCACTGTGTGTGTGACAGTTAGATACAGAGACTGTTTGCGGGTCATTACATTTGTGTGGGAGTGTGTGACTCTGATTGCACCAGAGCAATAATAACAGTTTGAGCTCATTTGTAACAATCAGACATTACTTAAACAGCATAAATCACAAGTCTAATCTGACACGCACACATTCACTTGAAGTCCCAAACACCAAAAGTATGATTCTCTGTACACAACAGCATTGTGCAGTGTAGTCTGCCTGTGGGATGCTGCAAAATGGACTTGCTGCACCTCCTTTGCATATTTGCACTGCCAGTTTTCTGCATAGTCAATGTGAATAATAGCTTCGTCTTCTTTCAGAGATTTGTGCAGGAATTGGAGCTGTGTGTACTGGTGATGGATGTTGAAGAGGTGCTTGCACACTTTTTACTTTCATTTCTCTCTCAAAATCTTCCAAAAGGTGCTCTGGGCTGCCCTCACATCTCTGTTTAACCGTTTTTGTCACAGTGATCTTTTGTCTTTCTCCGTCCTTTTCTTTTTCATAATCTTCTTTTTTCGTGAGCCACTGGTACCACCATGTGACTTCTGATGTACCAGTACTTGTTGTGTTTAAGAGAGACTTGTTCTTACATGAAAGACATTCTCTGTACATGCAAGCTTTAGCCTGAGTGTCAAAGCACAACTCCTCTGCGACTTTGCTCAAGCTCGGTGACTTAATAATGCCAAGGTGCTTGAGCCTGTCTGCTTTCATTTGAGCATTGTCATGCAGTTTTCGTTACTCTGAACATGCAAGGATCGGGTAATGGACCCACCATGCCTCTGTAGAATCCACTTCTGCAAATAGATGAAAATACAATATAGCCCATTAACATTTGACAGTAAAGGTAAGAATACAGTATCAGAATCCCATTTTGCATTGGTAACACAGGAAAGATTACCTCACTCCAGTCGTGACCATCCTATTAGGTACAGGTTTGGTGAAGACCATGGAGTTGATGGGTCCTGGCTTCACACCCTAACAGAGAGCACATTTGCATCGTGTGGAGTCACTTTAAATGAAAACAGTCAAACAAGAATACTTTAAAACCTCAATTAAATTACCATTGTACGTGGCTTGTGCCATTGCTGTTCCGATTCTGTGCAGCTATGGACAGGGGGCACGACTGGTATGTGCAGTTGACTATAATAAGCTGTTTAGTAAAGCAGTGCCACAGTGTGATTGCACAAAACAGTGCCTGCAACACAGGAGCACTGGTTGTGCGTTAACACCACTGGCGAGGAATCACGAAGCTTTATCTAAGAAAGAAAGAAAAAATACTGATTAAAAATACAACGTCTTCTTCAAAAGAAAAGAGCCAGGAGGTTATCATTTGTAGAAACATGTTATTGATACTGAACCATGATCCTAGTAATAGTAATAACAATAATAAATTATAATACATGTTATCCACAGAGCGCCTTTCAAGGTAGTTAAAGACACTTTATATACACAGGGTAAAATTAAGTAAAAGTTTAGATTTCAGAATCCTTAGCATTACCTTCTCTCCATTCTTATCACATTTACATCTCATCATTATCAATATATAACTGATTATCTGACCAATCAATTAAGTTATGATAAAGCAGGGAGGCATTGGAAATATTTCTTTAACAAGTGAATAACTGAACTGAACCCCACTGAACAGGGGTGAACAACGTTTTTTTTCCCTGCCTACACTCAAACTGTGCGGTGTCTCACTCTTCCTCATTGACCGGTAGCACAAGGCTCTCACGCTGACCTGACCTGTCAGACTGTCTTTGTTGGACACTGAATAAAGAAAAACAGAGTGTTGGGTTAGATATATTACTCACGTCAACACAATGGCTATGTTACTTACAAATAGCATGTAATGCTAAGCACTTACCTTTCTACCACGTAGCATAACAGTGGCTATTAACAAGTCTAACTTTAGTTAACCAGGCCCACTAACGTTTTAAACAATTAGGATCAGATAGAGTGCATAAAGTAAGACAAAAGTGTTGATTATAAATAGCGAATTTGTACAACAAAAGCTTGCATTTGACATTAGCCTAAATTAGCATTAGCTAGTTAACTAGTCAATCCGTTTATAATTGTGTCTTACCTTCGTAATCATGAATATATGATGCAGCATATAACTTGAACCCTTTGTCCAATTGGCTGGCTGGGGATTTAGTCGTCCTGCAAATTCGATGAACATCGGTAATTTTCAATTTCGGGAGCTCTTGTAAACACCGGGTGTAGAACGTCGCCATTATTGTTGTTGTACCGGAAACAGTTGGGCAGTACTACGCACAATGCGGAAGTGAACTGGATAAAGCGTGGGAGGCGGGGCCTCATTCATTCCTATGAGAGTTGCTCATTAGTGCATGATGATAAAATGGCCCAACTTTCGAGAGAGTGAAACGTCACAGATTACCCGGCATGCCTCAGAAGTACCCGTATGTGTGCTCATAGCGCATGCGCAACTTTAACCAAAATGCTCGTTCACATCAAGCACGTCAATTTGCGTACACGTAACAGCACCGCACGTTCATGACAGCATGGTAATGGATTGTTATTATAATGGGGTTGATATTAACGAGGCGGCAGTTAGCAGCTAGCGGCTAGCTAGTAATTATGCTAATGTACACATCAATCGTTATGTACTTATATTACGCTGTAACAGGATCTTGTGATATCCAACAGAGCTTCATTTAGCATGAAAGAGTTATTGCACCGTATATATATATATATATATATATATACAGTGCAATAAGATTCTTAGTGCAATAATAAGCTACAGAGACGTTAATCTAACGTCAGTAATATTAACTTTATTTAATACAACATTTACTGTACAAGATTTAATCATACAGCCCATGTAGTATAATATTTCACAAATGATGAATTACAGCTCCGTGGGCTGGCAGTAAGGCGATATGGGTCCGTTCTTATTGTGCATCCATGGGTAAAGATAAACGCATGTAGTGCTGAACACGTAACATTAACGTGCCTGTGTCGGTACCAGATGTGTTCGGGGTACCAGATGTGTTCGGGTGTATTTCCGTCATATCCGTCATATACTCACCTCCCTCTGCTCCCAGTGCTCTGCTGCCACACACCAGCCGTCTGCGGAACTGCAGCTGGAGGAACTCGGGACAGCTTGTTATGTGTGGGGTGCTATGGTGGGGTCCCATGTATTTGTGCACATAAATAATGTTTCTAATTATTTACAATTAGAAAATATATATATTCTGCGTTACTTTAGCCAACACTTTTATAAGGCCACTAGATTAGATAATTACGAAATGTGTAGATAGAATACATATCTTTCAGGTTGTTATTTTGTCATTATGTTTAATGTTTTATTTACCTTTTAGTATTTGTATATAGTATCTGAACTTTGGAGAGGAGTTGGGAGACACACGACACATCAAATAACATCTACAGATCAAGATGAAGCGAATGGAAGTACTCCCATACTCCTAGCGTGAAGATGTTTGTGAAAAACGTGTGCACAGTCTCCGAAAATCCAAAAAATAAGCTCATATTTGAATTCCCCATAAAAAAACACATCATTCAGTAAAAATAAGGCCCCATTGATCATCTACTCTCTGACACGATTCCAGGGATGCCTGGCTTGAGTTTCTACCACCAGGGAAAGTGGACAAAAGTGCCCGAGATCAGCCTCTTAATTTACCCAGGGCCTAGTGCTTGGTTTTGGGCATGAAAATTCAGGAAACTCCCCTGAGTATTTTATTAAATATCTGAACTTTGGAGAGGAGTTGGGGGACACATGACACATCAAATCACATATACAGATCAAGACGAAGCGAATGGAAGTACTCCTAGCGTGTGAAAATGTGTGTGACAAACGTGTGCAAAGCGGTTAGTTGTTATTGTTTGAAATTGTTTCTATGGAAACAACATGACGGAGAAAAAAGTAATATCGTATATAATAACGGACAAAGTAAAGAATGAAGTGTAGGCTATGCCTGTTTGAAGTTGTTGCTATGGAAACAACATGACAGAGAAAAAGTATAATCTTCTACATATAGCCTAATAACGGACAAAGTAAAGAATGAAGTGTCGGCTATGTTTAAATGTTCGGAATTTGACCGTGATGGCCCCCTTGAGTTGCCCTACAATATAACGGATATGACGGATGACGGGTGCGACGGAAATACACCCGAACACATCTGGTACCTACACTGGGCGGCGCGGTCCCGTGGGTTAGATGCGCGTTCAAAATGCAGAGGGAAATAACTCTCAGAATAACATTATTAGCAAATGTTTACAACTTGAGGAACGAATGTTTTTAATAAGGGCTATACAAGTGTTCATACTGGGTTGTTTATTTAGTTTACAAAAAAAGTATCCAACGAGTTACAGACCACTCTTTCTCAATGTAAGTCAATGGGAAAAAGTGTTTCCGGGCCCAGCAACCTAAAGGAAGTGTAGTACCGCCGTTTGGCCACAATGAATATTCTCATCAGACTCCGGCGCACTTCCTGGGGGCTTGGGGTAGAGCCGGGATGCCAATACGGAAGTGCCACACACTGCAGTTCATATATTGGCCGATAGGCGATGGCTGCAGAAAGGAGCAATTTCCATAGACCCCCATGTTAAAATGCCCAATTTTACAGCAGAAAAAAACATGTTTCTACCCCTGGCTCCATACATTTTATTATCGATATCAGTTATATTCCACCTTCATGATTATGAATCTGTGAGTGCATTGTTTTCTAACGCGACCCTTTTATTTATATTAGGTCTTAAAGTTTGTGCACAAATTAGGGCGTGGTCACAATGAGTGACGGCTCTGTCAAGTGACTGCTGCTGCTAGCTTCTTGTCTCTCTGCTAGCTGCCCCGTGAAGCTATCTACAGGGACTCTGCCTGGTCAGTTCATCCAGGAAACACAACTTGAAGCCGGCCGTGGCTGTTTGTTCTTCATGCTTATACAGGGCTGCCAAGTTTCAGTAAAAAGTAGGAGTGAGACTTTTGGGGTTGATGCGTTTTTGGCCTTTTTTAACGTCGATTTAGAAGAATATCTCAATTTAAATTAACATTAAGACTGTTGTCATGTCTTCACCCCCATGCCAGCTGCTCTCCCTGCACTGTCGGCCTTCTCATGCTTATATAGTGTTAATAAATTGACCAGCACAAGTAGAAATGAAAACAATTGTAACAAGAAAAAGTTTAACAAATAAAATACATTTATTTATAAAATGTCAATATAATGAAACAATAGCAGCCTTTTAAGAACCAATAGCAGCCTTTTCCTTTAGTGCATTTTTTGTTTAAGTGTAACAACATTAGAACCTGAATAATATATATAGAATATATATTATAAAAAAATAAAGTGCATGTCTTTGTTTATGTTTTTTTCTTTTACATGACATGTCTCATGTTGTAGGTGTTTGTGGCCGATGTTGATGCCTTGATGACAGAGGGAGGGGGCTCCCATTTGAAACACTGTGGCTCAAGGTTTGCCATCTTCACAGTCATGATGGATGACAGAACTCCATCAAGAGCCAAACTGTTTCGGGTTTTGGTTTTGTTCAGTCCCACCACAGAGAACACTCGTTCAGCATCAGCATTTGAATGCGGAAGTACCAACACCAACTTGGCAATACGAGAGAGCCTCCCAAATCTGCTCATACCAGTCACCTTTGAAAAATGTAGGAAGCCTAATTACTCTCAAGTATTTGTTGATTGCGTCAATGGGTATTTCAAAGGGTGCAGAATAATTCTTACCTTATTCTTCATTGATGCCATGTTCCCCCAAAAGTTCTCTATGTCGAACGTGGCTGGGTCTTCGGGCATGGCAATGTCCATGGATTGGTAGTCCAGAAACTCCTCACCCAGTTTGTCACGCTCATCAGGTCCGTTGTATGGGAGAAGTTCAGGAAACCTAAAAAGAACACAATGTGCACTGATCTGGTAAAGTAATGTAGCTGAAACAGGTTGTTTTTCAGATGTGGTCATTAAACTTTACAATCTATTAAGAAAATGTTAAAAAAATGTGCCAATAGTCTTTAACCTGCTCTACTTATTAAGTATATTGAGATAACTTGTGTTGTGATTTGGCACTATAGATAAATGTACTTGACTTGATACCCCAACTAACCTGTCGACAAAGTACAAGGCGTCTTCCACTACACACTCTACCCTCTGCTGGACATTCAGAAACATGGCATGTTTTATGAGGGGCTCTCTCATGGGGAGTTTCTTCATGGCATACTCCACAGCCCTCACCAGAAACGCCACTGCTGCCTGCTGGAACCTCTGCACTTGCTGCGGTGTAATGTCTCCTGCATCAAGGAGCCTGTTGAGTGTACCTCGAGAAGCCGATCACCAGCTTTTCTCCTACGAGAGACACAATAAATCAACAACGTCACCTTATTAAGGTGCTGTATGCGATTCTGGAGAAAGATTGATGCAATATGTTCTCATTCCCAACACCAACATGTCAGTATGAAACTGGGAATAAGACCGGTGTTGAGTCACTTTAGCAATCATCAACAACCACAATAGCTAACTTGAAAGCACCCCTTTAAGTATCTTCATCACATCAGTGACACAAGGTACAGTCACTCATTTGGGCTAAAAGGATAACATAGGAAAGTCCTGTGGACTTGTTTCCATTGTGGTCGTGTGTGATGAGATGAGATTATCAAACTCATAACTTGTCTGCACAAGCAGCCCTCTAACAAACACAAACAGTATGATGTGAGTGAGATCAGTGAGTGGATAGTGTATGTGCATCTGCTGATGTGAAACTTGGAGGATTACCTGGCAGTTGGTTTGATGGGTCCTTATAGAGGATGTCATGCAATTCCTGGTGCTGCAGTGCAGGGCTTCAGAAACTTCGAAAGCAACTTGCGGATGAAACTCCGTATCTACAAATTTGTATTTCAGAAAAGATTTTCAAAATTAAATTTAATCTAGAAGTAGAGTGCTAATGAAAAAAGGAACAAACATAGTACATTATTACTAGCATACTGTATCCCAACCTTCCCAATGTACCTCATCATGAAGGAAGATGGAGGACTTCTCTCTTTGGAGGAGGAGGCTGAAGGTGGAGAAGACTGGCAACGTTGCTTGATAGAACAGCAGGTACACCTCTGTCATTGGGTTAGAGAATGCTTCCAACAGCCTCCTGAACCTTGGTTGTTTCTCATCTGTGAATAAAAAAACCACAGGTTGTGCATACTACATACATTTACTTTTCAGTCTGTTATAATAATCGTTCGTTCATTTGGATCATTGAAATATAATGCCTACCTGATGACTTGAAGTAGCTGGCCAGTGGCTCATACTGCTGCAGGATACAAGTCAAACACCACAGCATAACAAACAACCTGTTAGACTTGACATTAGGCATAACGGATATGGTTGGTCATAGAAATCACACATGATTCAACTCACCTCCAAAAAGCCCAGGCCAGCCTGTTTGGCAGTGTTGTGGATGACGTGACAGGGCACCCATGGATGTAGATGTCTTCTACATCATCATCTTCTGTCTCCTCTGCAGTCTCATTCTCTGTGCCCTCTGGACACTCATTTTCCTCCGCTCTGTCATTCACTGAGAGATCCAAAGCCTCCTCCACTGTTTCCTCTGACCTGGAAAGTTTGGCAGGGGGTGGTTGACCCTCCACTGCCCAGAATGACAGCAGATCTCTATGCTGCTTCTTCTTTTTCTTATCTGACATCTTTCAGACTTTCAAACTAACAGACAAACATCAGACAGAAATCGAAGTACAGTTAAGGAATGAATGATCCAGTCTTAAAAGATAGCTACATGTTACTGTTTGATTGATTGAATATTTTATTAGACAGAAATGCAAACAACACAGGTACAGTACTGTAAATTCCCTTAGCTCATAGCAAGCATCCATTAGCTCACACACGCGTGATGATTTAACTAACACGGCTATAACTCACGGTTGTTTGTTGTTAAACCCACCGCAGCAACCTGCCACACTGCTCACCAGCAGCTTGTGTAACGCTCACGTGGTCAGACTCACCGTTGACTTCATAAAAATAAAAATAATGTGTTTGTAAAATTAAAATGAAGTGATTACCTACCGTTTGACCTCCCGCTTCAGATGAAAATGGGTTCTTCATAGGATAGAGACCAGACGCAATGACCCGCCCTAAGCTGCCTCTGATTGGTTTGTATACGGTGCCTTTCTCCGTCAGCCAATCGGGGGCAGAATAGGGTGGGCTCACCCTATCCCTGACTCGAACTACGGCAAACCTCAAGCAACAAGTTATGGAAATATATCATTAAATACAAAAATAATTATAAAGTAGTGAGAGGGGGGGAAAAGCGTGTGAAATGGCAAGTGTGGCATGAGGCGTGTGAAGAGGTTAAATTGCGTGACTCTCACTCTCAAAGGGTGAGACTTGGCAGCTCTGTGCTTATATATTGGACAATTGTGACTCGCTCTGCGGTTAAAACAGACGGTGCATGAATGCGATAAGTGAGAGAGTGCTTTATTTATGTGTTAATGATTTTAATCAGCTACGTAATGAATGGTAAGGCTTGGGTTAGCATGTAAGCTAGTGGTAGCTACATCGGTGCTAATCTTAGCCTCCAAGTTAAAATCATAGACTGTATATATAAAGGTTAAAACGAAATAAACAAGTGTTAAGCGTTAAGTGGGATAATACTGTTGAACAAACGGCTTCTGTTTGAGGTTGATAAAATAAGGTTACATCCTTGTAACTTAGAGATATTTTATTATGTAGGTAGGAACTGTATGCATCGCTAAGGTTAATTTAAATTGGCTATGCTCAAGTATGTAGACAAGCTAATGTCGAAGTAGTGTATGTGAAATCAACCTCACAATATGATGTGTGTATATGTGTCATATTTCAAGATGATTACTTAGATATTACAATATGGTTGGTTGAGCTGGAGTTCATTATCAAGCTTATACGTTAACGTCACAGTCATCTGAAGAACGAACCCAAACCTTGTTGTTTTTATTAATTGCATTACCAAATGGGTATCAAATAAACAGTAAGCATTGGTAACACAACTTCCAAAGTTACAGTAAAATAAAAAGGACCCTGACTCGGACAATACACAATCCAACATGTTCAACAGAAGATAATCAGTTATATTGTTTGTACACATGGTACTTTACATATATATCTGTTTGTTTAAGGTGTCCAGGTGATGCAGACAGGCTGGACCAGAGAGTGAGAGACATAACTGGACTCCTCACAGCAGTGAACTTCAGCACAGGTACAAAGACTCTTTTTTTCATACTGTACAAAGAATCAAGAAATATATTGGTTTAAATGAATGAAGTATTGACTTGAATACACTGATATACATTCCATTAAACAATACTAAATACTAGATCACCTACACATCAGTTAAGTTGAGGGTTTTTTCCATGCAAAAAGTTACATTTAGATGTTAACAAGCAATATGACTTTGTCAGCTTTCTAATTTAATGTAAAAAACGTGGTAAAAGTTATTCTTTCAGTGAGACAGCAGAGCAAGCTTCTACAGTTGCACTACCTTTTGATAACAGTTAAATATTATTTTGATAATAAAATATATTTCAATGTTGATGAACTTCATACTGTTCATTCATAATCTGATTGTCTTTGTTGCTCACTGTTGAAATAAAAAATAAAAACATTACAATTACAAAATAATTATATCTACAGCCCCTAAACACACCTCTTTCATAAATAACACACTTGTTCTGCAATAATATGTTTTATGTTTCCTGTAATTTTTGTTAGGAAAGGACATGCCTGAAAGACACGACATTTTCTCCTTCTCTGAGGGTCAAGAAGAACATCCAAGAGGAACATTAAAAGCTGATGTTATGAGATTTTAGGACCAGTACACTAAGAAACTACTTTTATTGTAAAAACAGTCAGCTGATCGAATGCACCTATTTCCACATCTACACTCCATCAGCTGATTATTTCTATTTGCCTCACTTTATGAGCTTCACATCGCTTGTGCCTTGTACCGCAGAGTTTGCAACGTCACAAATAAATGGGGCCAATCTTCAGTCAGATGTGAATGTGTAAATACAAATACAATTTATTAAAATGTGAACCAAAAGTTAATCAAATGTTTTAAATAAAAAGCACATATGCACAGAAGGTGTAAACCTATTAAATGTATAAGTAAACACATTTAGTCAAATAAAGTGACAGACTAGGCCTGTGCAGTTGGTATCAGCTATGCCCAGCATGGGCTCCTCCATCTGGCCTGGTCCTCCTCGCAGAGGAAAGACCCTCAGTCCTCTCCAAACCAACAGACAGGACGTCCATCACACGGAGGTTTCTCCCTGAAGTCTCTGCAGCTCTCTGGACACCACGCTGTCTCAATCCGTCCACACTGAATATGAGAGGGAGAAAATGAAAATAATAAATGCTTTAGACAATAAGAAACATAAAGTTGACTGTTGAGTTGCTCAGTTTTTTTAGATTGTCAATACTATTACTGTATAACTAATATCTCAGGTTAAGAGGCACATTAAAATAAAGATTGGTCTTTAAATACATTTTGTCTTTTGAATTGTTTGTCTAAAGTCAAGGATCTAGAACTGGTACTTAGTTTTAATGATACAGTCTGGTTATTATGCTGTTTGGAGGAGGCCTCACAGGTAAGAGCACTAACTAGCTACCATCACATGTACCTTAGCTTGACTTAAATGTATTAAACGTATAGTTAAGTGATATCAAAATATAAATAACTAATGTCATGCAAACATATTAATATTTGCTTGATTCCAGTGTTGAATTTAGCACAATTGCATACAAACGTTAAGGAATTTTAAGATTCTGAAGTATTATGCTAAAAACTCAATAACTTAGATTAATATTTATAGTTTTTCTGAATAGTTTCATGTCCGCTTACCTTAGAAACGTAAAATGCCCCGGCAGTGTGCAGATGGGGAGCATGTTAGCATAGCTTGGTAGCTTCCTTCAGCTAGCTCTGGAACTTCCAGCTCGGTGGCAGGAGGTCCCGCCTCGGCTCCGCCTCGGCTCCGCCTCGGCTCCGCCTCTTTGCCCTTATTTGGAGCAGGCTGGAGTAGGCGGGAGTTGAACTCTGACGTCACTGTCGAGCCGTTAGTGGCCGACTCCGCCTACTAAGGGCTTCTCGGCAACTCTGCAGAATCCTATGGGTGACGTCACGGACCCTACGTTCATTTATATATACAGTCTATGGTCAGAGACTGCGGGCCAGAAACTGCAGTCTGCAAGGCCGCATCTTCATACTATTGGAGCGTCGAGCCCCTCCCCCCCCGTTCACGATCGTCGGCACACTGATCACAATTCTTTTTTTCTGGCACTTCATATCAAAAAGGTTGCCGACCCCTGTGCCAGTGCAAAAAAGTGAAGAGAATAAAAGGCAGGGTTCCCACGGGTGCTGGAAATCCTTGAAAATGCTTGAAATTGTACGAGGTGTTTTCAAGGTTTGAAAAGTGCTTGAATTTTGGGCATGGTGCTTATATTTGGGATAAAGTGCTTGAAATTGTAAATGCTTTACTTCACTTTTTAGATGAGAAGAAAATAAAGAAGTCGGAGCGCTCTTAATTGCTTCGCTTTTACATAAAACAGCTCCGCTCCGGCCTTCCCGAGCTATGCGCGTGACCTGCAAGTGTTTTTGTTACGTGTGTGACCTGGGCATTCTGATGAGAGTGATAGATGACAATATGCCAGGAGGTTGCAGTTTCAACGAGCGTT
The DNA here is from genome assembly GCF_902827115.2 of Pseudochaenichthys georgianus. Classification (NCBI taxonomy): domain Eukaryota; kingdom Metazoa; phylum Chordata; class Actinopteri; order Perciformes; family Channichthyidae; genus Pseudochaenichthys; species Pseudochaenichthys georgianus. Next base: position 40,034,994 of record NC_047506.1, read on the forward strand.
GGCCAGCAGAAGACAAATACAAGTCATGGCTAAGACGAGGGTCAAGCCCACGAGTAGCCTCCTGCAAAGTTTGCAACAAATAACGATGGGAGAGTCTGCGCTGACGAGCCACATGAAAGGTACGCCGTAGTAGAGCATTTTAGATTAGGCTAACGTTGCATGTTACGTTTGTTTAAGCTAACGTTAGCAAGCTGAATAGCGAACTCGATGAGGGATAATAATAATTGCAGGGGACAATCATTTCAGAGGAGCGTACCTATGTTAATATGTGCGTTACAGTCGCCATCCTGTGGTGTTCAGAGAATGAAGCACTCACTGTTGTAATTCAACCCAGTCTCACAGCATTTCGTGTTATAGTCACAAAATATAATCTATTGATTCGACACAGAGCGATTTTGAAAGCAATGTATTTCTACTGGTAGTATGTTTCGTGCCTAAACCAAATGTGACTTGCTCTATCGAAATCAGTCACATTGATCCGAAGACACATTTTCGTTTGTATTACTGGGGGAAGCTTGCGAGTGTGTGTGTGTGTGTGTGTTTGTGTATTTTTGCATTTGTGTGTATTGTGTTTGTGTACACTCACAAGAAACACCGGCTGTTGTTATGCCTGAAGTTACTTTAAATTACTCCGTTCTCCGCTTGTAATTATGCCGTTACAAGCTTCAAAGTTGTATTTATCATCTGAATTGGTGGAAACAAGTTTAATATTCTGAAAGCCAATACTTTGTTTATTTGAAAACAGATGAAAACAAACTGTCCCGGACCCTGCCGTGTTATCTATGATTACTATACGCCTTTACTTCATAATTTCAGCGGAGGAAGGGGGAGCGGTGCTGCAGAAGAGCAGGGTGTGAATTGAGAGGTGCCTCTTCTTCCCTTTTCAAGCTTTAAAAATGTATTTATCGTGAGATTTTGGCAATAACAGATTCATATTCTGAAAGCCAAGACTTTGTTTATATAAAATTAAACAAAACACCCGAATCCTGAAAAACTAGTTTTTTTACACAAATCCACGTTTATTTTTTAAATGAGCCGTTGCGACTTTTGACCAGTGGCGAACCGTCAGGGCCTTCAAGGTAAATCGATTTCATTATATAAATAAAATGTATATAAAATGAATAAATGAGAATCGTATCTGTGTTGTTGATCTGTAATATTACAGTGTTACGTTGATTTGTTTGTCCTTCTCTGACCATGCACTACGCATTTCAGTGGTTTTGTGTTAGAAAAGAAAGCAACCAATCAGATCTTGTTCTGGGTCTCTGGGTAGAATATCCTTCAACCAAGGTATTCTACATCCTTGATCGAATGCCCTGGCCGTTGCACTGAATGAGAGCGTACGTTTGGACTGACAGTTTGATCAACCAATCATATGTTGATTTGTAGCCAATGGGCGTATTCTTTCAGTTGCCCTCGGTTCCAGGGTACTCTAGAAGGCCCACTAGTTAACTGGCTCAAGACAGAGGATGTAGATCAGGGGTGGGGAACCTTTTTCCTCTCAAGGGCCATTTCAATTTTTTCAACATCCTCCGAGGGCAGTACAAATTATTGACCTCTGCTTAAAAATCACAGCCCATTCATTTGGCCTTTCTTTCATGCTGTGCAAAGAAAAAGCAACCTCTTAATCCAGATATCTTACCATGACTCGCGCATGCATGCACCAGCACGGTGTGGTATGACCACCAAGCAGAAAGATATGGACACAAGATGTGTGCAAATGTATTTAGTTTCCTATCCATGTGGACATGATTTAAGTGGGGAGGGGGGGGGGGGGGACCTAACCTCCTCTAGGGGGGTCCGGGGGGCATGCTCCCCCGGGAAGATTTGTTTTCTTAAATGTTGAAGTTAAAAGCATCAATCTGGTGCACTTTGAGAGCAAAATGAATAGATCTATGGAAACATCTTTCAACACCCATATGAAACGGAACTGTAAGCAGATTTACTTTTTCTTTATGGATATTTTACAAATCACTCTCCTTTCCAAATGTATTCTTGTTTATTAATAACAACTTTTGTTTACTGTCATATAGTATTTTATACCTGTTTACTTTATTCTCTTGTTTTTTGATAACTATAATGTTCATATAAAGATGTGCCTTTACCTCACTGGTTGGAGAACAAGCTTCTTATATTCGTTAGCATAGCTAGCTAACCAGATGCTAATAACAACAAAGTTATTGACTGTCTGATCAGTATGACAGATGAACAGATCGCGACTGGGCGACACAGCCACGCAAAAACTGCAGCAAGTGTACGGATATATGGGTACTGCAATTTTTGAAGTCCCAGAGCGGCGTTCTGGTGCTCTCCGTCAGAACTGCACCCCAGTCAGACGAGACATATACCACGTGATGACACGTTAGGCTCGTGTTATTTATTACCACCCTTTTATTTTATTTGTATTCTTTGTTTTTTATTAATTCTACCGTGTTGTGTAATGTTTTTATACTGTTCATGCTCACTGCTTGTAGCACTTCGGGATTTGAAGTCAAATATGAAGTGCTTTATAAATGAAACCTATTATTATTATTAAATTAGAAGGAAAAAAATATATACAGATTTCAGTATTCTGAGGCTCTGAGCCCCATTTATTTTCCTCACAGATGGCAAAAAAAGCCCGACATTATACGATTTAATATAAAAACAATAATCGTGGCACGTGAGTAAGAACTGAGTAAGAATTGAGTAAGAACATGTTTTTATGAACCCCACAGCTTCCGGTCATCCAAGACCCGCCCGGACAAAAAGAAGCAGGCACGAAACACACCAATAGAAATACATTGTTTTTCAAATCGTTGTGTGACAGATTACATTTATTTCGTGACTATAACACAAAATGCCGTGAGACTTGGTTGCGTAATTAGACCTTAGCTTGTTAGTATGTTGTTATAAATTATAAACTGAGGATTTGACCGGGTCGCTATGGTTGATACTTTTAGAAACAGGCTTTTATATAAAATCTTGAAGTATTATACAAGTAAAACTACATTTTGCTTTAATCCCATGTAAATGTAGAATGTCTTCCTTTGAAGATGTATAAGTCAGGTGTCTTGAGTAGTCAAAATTGCCTACAAATCATTGTACACATTTGTAAATATTATTTTTCACTTACCATTGTGAGTCATTTGTATGCAGCTCTGCTTGATGTTGTGGCTACAATTCAGGCTAATACGCTACCAGAGGTGGACTAAGTACTCAGATATTGTACTTGAGTAAAAGTAGAAGTACTCAGATCTTGTAGTGAAAGTAGAAGTACTCAGGCTGCGGCCCCACGAGGACGAAAACGGCTAAACGCATAGGATTAACGCAAACGCAATCGCAAACGGCTTCCGTCCACATGCAATAATTATCCGGATAGTGTCTGCCCACACGAGACCGCTCCGTTTAGCTCCAACCGCTGGAGAAGCTGCAGTACATATGCAGGAGCCTGTAGGTGGCGCTGTAACTTCCTCCACAAAAGCAGCGAAGAAGAAGGTTGTCATGGTTGCCCTTCTGTTTATTCTCCGCGGTGGGGGCCGAGAGAACCGGGCAGAGTTTTTCGCCAGTCAGCGTGTATTAAAGTTGAAATCTTCCGGACAAAATTATAAAAGTGCCGGTCAAAGGTCTTCTTTGTTATTTATTGAGCTTTAAAACAAATGAATAACGACTCTATATAATATAATGATAAAATACACGGAGCCTCTCTTTTTCCTCCCTCTCTTCGGACAGCGCCAGTGTCTGTCTCATGCAGCAGCTCATCCAGTAATCAGTGACCCGGCCGACTGTAAAAATAAACATATTTATAACTAGTTTAGGGAGTTTGAGAGGTAATTAAAATAGCTAAGGGCGATGATCTGACTTGAAGTGTGTGTTTTGCTGCAGAGGGAGGAGCTGCAGGTGAGCAGAGCTGCGTGTCTCCGTCCTGTCAGATTAGACTTCACTCGCGAGAGAAAGATAAATAATCTGAATTCAGGGTGCAGTTTACTTTGACGTGGGGGTGAGCAGCAGAGGTGGGGAGAGGCGGGGCTATTGCCTCATCATTATTGCTGTAGATGTTGCACAAACAACTGTAGCATGGTCAATAGCGTCCGGAGCACGATAGCAACTCTGCGATCCGCCATTGTTGTTGTTGTTGGTGGCGAAACACTTCAGCACTGGCGCGGGGTAAGCGGAGGTGAGCAGAAGAGGTGGGGAGAGGCGGGGCTATTGCGCAATCACTATCAGTGATCTGAAAATGTCCGTATAGGGCGCACACACGGAGCTGTTTGACCCCCCAGAGAGTGGCGTATGCATTTCTATCCACCTTGGGACCCGTTGTCGTTTCCTCAGTCGTTTAGTGCCGTATTCGGTCGTCCTCGTGTGGCCGAACGGTCTATATGACACTAAACAGTAACGCAAACGACCGAATTCGTCCTCGTGGGGCCGCAGCCTCAGATGTTGTACTTGAGTAAAAGTAGAAGTACCAGAGTGTAGGAATACTCTGTTACAGTAAAAGTCCTGCATTCAAAATGTTCCTCAAGTAAAAGTAGATAAGTATTATCATCAAAATATAATTAAAGTAGTGACAGTAAAAGTAGTCATTGTGCAGATTGGTCCATTTCTGAATAATATATATGATATGTTTTATAATGATTGATCATTAAAGTGTTCTCAAAGCTGGTAAAGGTGCAGCTAGTTTGAATGCCTTTGTATACTGCAGGGTAGCTTGTGAATTTACTCCAGGTGGAACTAAAGTCTGATTTAACACTTGATTATATTTCACATCAATTATCCACATCCGTAAAGTAACTAAAGGGATTAAATACATGTAGTGGAGTAAAAGTACACCATTTATCTCTGACTTATGTTTACTGCCAACCTAAAAGTACCTCAAAAATAGTAATCAATAATGTATTGAAAAGTTATTTGGCTGATTGTTTTATATTGGCTCAGCCAGGTTATATGGGATGCCCAGTCGACGTACAGATGGGTCACTCATTTTGAAATATTAAACTTATTTTTATTTTATTTAATTTGTCATCCTCATGTAGAATGCTATTATGAAACACATTTGGTTGTTTATAGCATAAAGAACATCTGATTTAATGTGAGGTAGGGAAATAATCATTTGAGTATAAGTATGTGTATATAAATATGTATTTACAACAGCGCAAGATGTTTGAAAAGCTTGAAAATGCATCTTGAAAATGCTTGAAAAGTGCTTGAATTTGACTTTGGAAAAGATGTAAGAACCCTGAAAAGGCCTATCAACACCTACATTCAACTAGTCCTGTTACTTTAGCTTTTTCTGTGTAATTTTTATCACATGCACTGTCCAGATTTACATTTCTGATAGGCCTCTCCCCAAGGATTATAATACAGGCCTGGTACACTCTTTCCCTCCAAACATTTCAGACAGAACAAAGAAATAACTAATGAGATGAATAGGGACTTTTCACCTTAAAAATAATGTAATTGGTTGAAATGTCATTTTCTGCATTCTCAAGTTTACTTATTTTATTGTATTACACTACAATTCTTAATTGAAATCCTTTGTTTGTCCTATGAAAAAAGACTGAATTATAAAAGTCTAAACCTAATATAATTAGTTTGATAGAGATACATTGATAATGTTTTCTTTTAAATGTAAGTGTAAAATTATCCACCTTTTGTTAAATGTGCACTACTTTAGATGTTCTCTGAGCCATCACCACAACAGACAACAGGTTTTTCAAAGTAGTTAAAATTACCTCATGTAGGAGCAGAACAATTTGTCTCATTCACGCTCTCTGATGAACGCAGTTGTTCTTGGTGCATCAGATGTCTGATGTGATGCCAGGGCGCACGCAAAAGTTGTCATACTTTCAATTGAAGATCTTTCACTCTGCTCGTCTTGGTCGTGTCTTTGATGAACTAGAAGATCCATACCCGGAGCTTTTACAGTATACCATGGAGCAATGCAGGCCTCATTATTCAATTAGTGCACCAGCTGGTGTGCCTGGCATCTGTCAAGACATTGGATAATGCAGATATTGTAAAAGGTATGTTTAATGATCTTGAACATCACTAAAACATAGCTATTAAGAAAGCTAATTCATTCATGGCTAGATCTTGATCAATAACAATTATTTTATTGTTTTGTGTTCAAATATTCGGTAGCTAAATTATTTAAAGTAAAGGCTTTCACATTATTATAATTATAATTGTATTTAAAATACATTTACACCAAAACGGAACACAAAAGCAGGACCAACCATCATACATTGAATTCCTTGACTAACAAGACAAAGATTCATTCATTTAAATAAATATTTAAAAACAAATGGGCCGGTTCTAAAGGGTTATTCAGTTAAGCCCGATGAGAGGGGATACAGCTGTGCACATGTCATCATTAACAGACGTTGTTTAAAAGTGACGTTTGAGTGAACGAGGACATCCCAACTCATACCTGTGGACTCCTCTGTCCTCGCATCTCTTCCTCGTGTCTCTCGCTCGCGTCTTACGGGGGCGGAGCTAAGACGCAAGGAAGGGACGCGAGTGAGGGAAAGGAGGAGGCTAAATAATCAATTGAGATTAACCTCAGGTGTCACTACTGAGCCATCTTGAGGTGGGTCTATCAACAAAACACCAAGAGGCTCCCACTAAAGCCTGCATATGCTTTTGAGTGATGGATTTCTTCCTCAGATAAAACATATTCAAGTTGTGGCGCAGTGGTTAGAGCGTTGATCATCAGATCAAGGAGCGTTGGTGAACTCCAGTTCGAAACCCGCCTCGGCCGCCACTGCGTCAGGCCGTTGTGTCCTTGAGCAAGACACTCTACCCGCATTTGCTCCTGTGGGTAATGTCCACAGTATTGACATTTACATGTCTAATATGTGTAATATGTAATTGTAAAGCGCTTTGAGCACCTGTAAAAGCGCTCTAATTAAAAAATGTAATCCATTATTATTATTATTATAAAAAGTGTTTGATCATCACTAAAAACGATACCCAGTACATATGTTGATATTATTTTTGTTTATAAAGACAATTTTAGTTTTATTATCTCAAATAGAAGATCAAATACATATTTATAAGCAAGTGACTAAATTATTTTTCACCCATTACTTTAAATCAGTAGTTTTATTATAAGTTGGAATTCACAGTGTCAAGACTGTTTAAAAAAAGCATCATGTTTTGTTTTTCAACTTTTTGTTGGTATAATACTGTCAGAGTAAATATATATCAGAGTAGCACAACATAACAAAGACCCAACTGTAACAGTGTACATGACAGGATGTATGATTACCTAGAAGAGCATCAGGACTGTTTTAGGCATATGATAGCTATGATTAACATGATGATTCAGCCTCTATGGATATAGACATATGACAAGCATGATAATTTCTGACGTGGGCCTCAACTAATCTGAACAAACCATTGAATACTGCTTTAAACCGGTATTTCTCCCTTTTGTAACACCCGCTCTTGAATATAAGCAGTGAAGGACACAGTTGTCTCAGTTCAGACTTTCTTTTTATATTGACATATACTGTTGCCAGTGAAAAAACTGTAAAGTTCACTGGTACAAAAACCAAAACCGTGGATCCGTCAAAAATAGGCAAACAATAATAGCAGTAATTGTGCATGTAATTGATCTACAAAGGATAAAATCCAAAAGTCCACGCCAAAGGGAGTTTCTCTCCCACACACTACCTCTCTCAAACGCCTCCATTGGACGCTTTGTTTATTTCAATAACATAATGACATCACTGTAACACTGCGCTCCAGTACATTAGTCATGATTTGCTGAGGGGTAAGATATTTCAGACATATCTGTATGCTGTGACCAATCACAACAGAGCCGGCCAGCTAACCAATCAGAGCAGACTGGGCTCTGGTTTCAGACAGAGGGTGAAAAGAGGTGCTGCAGGCTGCAGCACCTCTTTTCCTCTTTTCTGCTCATGTGACAAAATGTGACATGAGTGAGGGTGGGGCTGTGATTCGGCTATACACTGCCGCCGTGTAGTAATACATTTGAGCGCATACATAGTGAGACCTACAGTACAGAGACGGTTTAGAAAATATATTAATTAGACCCTATAGAAAAGCTGTGTTATTTATAGCGAAGAGTGAGTGTCATTTAAAAACAATGTATGATGAGTGAGGTTGTGCCCGAAAAAAATTAAAAATAAACATTTTTTTGTAATCTTGTCACTGAGGGCCCTCTTTGCTCACGGGCACTTGCCCAGGTTGCGCATATGGTTAATCCGGCCCTGGCTGCAGCACAGGCAGTATGAGAAAAATAAAGAGCTTTTTGAACATTAAAGCATGGAGACATGTCCCGGTAGAGACAGTAAATACAAATACGGACCTGAAAATGAGCAGAATATGCCCTCTTTAAACCAGAAAGCTTTCCTCATGTGGAAACATCCCAATAGAGTGGCGAAGTCCCTCCCCTTCCGGGGGAGCTCCATGGGACCTTATTTCAGAAAAATTATGTATTGAAGTCAATGGAGAGGGAAAGATTATCTTTTGATCCCGTTTGAATTGTGCCACGAATTACACATATGATGTTTGTCAATTTAAAAGATCATTTTGCGTTTTGTGTGAAACGCTTAATGAACTACATCTCTGGTCTCGCAGAACAACACACGTCACCAAGATGGCTGTCACTACTGTCTTGTCAACAAAACGATTAGCTACCCTCACTATCAACACAATGAAATGTCGTGGTAAGCGTAAAGTAATACAGACGGTTTTAGAGCATGGTGGTTACTTTATTCAGGCTTGTACTTTCCATGTCATTTCGTAGTAGCATGACCCGTCGTGTCCACATCCGGTCTCATCCATCCTGTTAGCTCTATCACAATAAAAGCATAACAGCTAACACCACATCTCCCTTTCTTAAGAAAACAGAACAGACTGTCACATTTATATACTGTGACTCAGAACATGCAAAATCAGGTGATAAACTGAAAACTCTGCAAGAACCTCAGAACATGTCATCACCCTTCTTTCTGCACAATCACATAGCTATTTACTCAAACATAGAACATTGCACACTTAAGGCTTCTCATGAAAAATAACACAAACAACCACTGAGTCAGGCAATATCTTTGTGAGTATTAGTGATCTAAACATCAAAACACAAAATTATTCAACATTCTTCCCTTTTCACATCGTCTTCTTTTTTTCACATTCATTTGTCTCCCCCTCCAGTTCACAAGTCCAGTCTGTGAGGTTTTACCACCACTCTGCCATACCTAGTGGTAGGGCCGTGTGTGTGTGTGTACGGACAGGTGTGTCCCCCTTGGGAGTCTGTGTTGGTGACTCAGGGCGTTCTGGAGAACCCAGTGTAGGCTCACCTGGTTGTGACGTGTGTGTGGTACAGTCTTTGGAAAAGGGACAAGATGGTGTCTGTTCCGCCTGATGGTGCCTGAAGGCCCGTCCACTATGTAGGAACGTGGAGCTGAGTGCAACGAAACCACTGTGCCTTGAGACTTTGTATCTGTAATCCACACTGGCTGACCTGGTGTGAGCTGGCTTAGATCTCTCACACGGTGTATTTTGTTGAAATTTGCAGTGTCCTTCACCCTCCTCTCTCTTTCTTTAGCTGCCACAACAGTGCTGTCTGGAAGCTCTGGGGTGAGTAGAGAGGGATGCTGGGGCACTGGAGTGCGCAGTCTCTTGCCCATGAGGAGCTGGGCAGGACTGTAGCCATTAGCAAGTGGTGTAGCTCTATAGGCCAACAGAGCCAGATACGGATCCTTAGCTTTCTTTAGCAGCTGTTTCACAGTCTGAACATGGCGTTCCGCCTCCCCGTTACTCTGAGCGAACCTAGGGCTACTAGTGACATGTTTGAACCCGTAGGCTACTGCAAAGTCCTTGAACTGTTGACTGGAGTACTGGGGGCCATTGTCACTAGAATAATTCTCTGGGACCCCATGTCTAGAGAATATTGATTTGAGATGCACAATGACATCCTGAGATCGTGTGGGAGTTAGTTTGGCAATCTCTACATACCTAGAGTAGTAGTCCACTACTAGTAGGTAGTTATTCTGGTTGAGTGTGAATAAATCAGAACCTACTTTTTGCCATGGTCTCTCTGGGAGCTCACTGGACATTAATGGCTCCACAGGATTGCCACGCTCTTTGATGCATGTTTTGCAATTTCTCACCAGCTCGTTTAGTTGGCCGCTCAAGCCAGGCCACCATACCGTCTCTCTGGCCCGCTCTCTGCACCTGGTCATCCCCTGATATCCCTCATGTAGTGCATCGAGGACAGTGGTGCGCATCGCTGTGGGAATGACTAGTCTGGAGCCCATGAGCAGGAGTCCATTATGTACAGTAAGTACAGCTCTATCAGGCCAGTAAGCTTTAACTGGACCTGTGAGCTGGCTGCGGTCAGGCCATCCTCTCTGACAGTGTGACATGACCTCCGAGCAAACACTGTCTTCCTGCAGTCGCTCTCTCAGTTGTGCCATGTATGTTGAGCTGGCGGGCATGTTATTGATGATTTCATCCACATAGATGTTTGTGTCTTCCATTAAGTCGTTGTCTGTCAGTTTTGAACTTGAGTTTTGAACTTGAGTTTTGACTGACAGGTGAGCGTGAGAGAGTGTCGGCTGTAAACAGCTCTTTGCCAGGTGTGTGTGAGATTGTGTAACTGTACCTCATGAGTCTGAGTCGAAACCGCTGGATCCTGGGAGGAAGCTCAGTTAGTGCCTGGTGACCTAGCAGGCTGACAAGTGGCTTGTGGTCAGTTTCTATGGCAAAATGTTTCCCAATTAGGAAGTCTCTAAAACGCTCGCACCCCCATGTCAATCCTAGCGCCTCCTTCTCCACCTGGGCGTACCTCTGTTCTGTCTCTGTCATAGAGCGCGATGCGTACGCGACTGGTTTCCACTGCTCTCCCTCCTTCTGTAGGAGGACCGCACCCAGTCCGTAGGAAGAGGCATCCGCAGACAGTTTCAGCTCTTTGTTGGGGTCGTAAAGTGTCAGCACTGGAGGTGATGTGAGATCATTTTTCAGCTGGTCAAACGCTTTCTGTTGTGCACAGCCCCAGACCCACTGATACTTCTTTGAGAGAAGGTCTCCACGGCTTGTCCTTTTCGGCTAGACCTGGAATGTATTTTCCCAGCTGGTTTAACATTCCCAGGAAACTGCGAACCTCACCTGTGTTGGACGGCTCTCTCATGGACATGACAGCCTTTACCTTGTCTGGGTCTGGCTGCACGCCGTCAGCTGACAGAATATGACCTAGGAACTTGACTTCACGTTTGCTTAGCTCACACTTCTCCATGTTTAGTGCGACCCCGGCGTCTTGGAGCTTGTTGAGGACAGTGTGTAGTCTGATGTCGTGCTGCTGTTGATCTCTCCCCCAGATGAGGACATCATCCATGTGACATACAACCCCCTGCAGCCCGTCGATAATCATTGACATGCGCCGCTGAAAATGTTCTGGGGCTGACGCTATGCCGAAGGGCAGTCTGTTAAAGTAAAAGCGCCCAAAGGGAGTTATGAACGTTGTGTACAGTACCGACTCGGGGGACAATGGAACCTGCCAAAATCCTCTGTTGGCATCTAACTTGCTGAAGATCTGGGCTCCTGCCAGAGATCCAATTGTCTGCTCAACTGAAGGCATTATGTATTTCTCTCTGCGAACTGCTTCGTTGAGGCGGGTGAGGTCGACGCAGATGCGCACTGAGCCAGTCTTTGTAGGCACCGGAACCATGCCTGAACACCAGTCGGTCGGCTCTTCAACTCTGGAGATGACCCCAATGTCCTCCATTTTTTTGAGCTCCTATTTCACTTTGTGGAGTAGAGGGATGGGGACCCGTCTAGGTGTGGCCAGGGAATAGGGAATAGCGTCTGGCCAGAGTTTAATAGTGTATGGCTGCTGCATCATACCTAAACCCTGACACAACTTTGGGTAGGACTCTTCCATCTCTGACTTCTCTATGCTGTCTGCTCTGTAGACTAGTTTAAGCTTTACACTTGCTGGTCTGCTTAACAAGGCTACGCTTAAGTCATTGACAACGAAAACATCCTCCTGTATCACCTGCTCTCCTTTGCATAGTGACTCTCTGTATCTGCCTAAAACAGATAGAAGCATGCGACCTGGGCCAAATAGTGGTCTGTCAGGCTTAGCTAACTGTGTGTTGCTCTCAGCAATGGCATAGTAGGTCTGGGATGGAATAACTGAGACATCAGCTCCTGTGTCTATCTTAAACCTGACCTTATGGTCCCTTATAGTCATATCAGCATACCATGGGTCTAAACCTGCATCTACTGAGCCTAGGAACAAGGGAGTGTCATCATCATCATAGCAACTTTCTGTTTCTACAGCATGTACTGCTTTGGTAGATGTACATACTTTACTGTAATGACCTCTCTTTCCACATGCATGACATGTCACCTCTCTGGCTGGGCACTGTGCATTTGCATGACCAGGGGACTTTCCACATCTGTAGCATGACTGGCGATCAGATGATGGCTGTGGTTTTATTGATGGGTGCATTGGTTGATGAGGAGACTTTGGGGTGAATGGGTATTGTCTTCTGCCTTTTGTTACTGCATCAATGTCTATTCTACCCCCTCCTCTGAGGTCTGTTTGCTGCCTTTTAATCACTTCGGACTGTCTGGCCATATTGACTGCTTTTTCGAGCGTCAAATCCTTGTCTAACTGCATCTTCTCAGCTAGACTGGAGTCTCTCAACCCCACTACGAGCCGGTCTCTTATTAACTCGTCGCGGAGTGCTCCGTATTTGCAGTTTTCTGCTAGGGCATACAATGCAGTAATGAAAGCGTCTACAGCCTCGTTTGGTTGCTGCACTCGTCTGATTGAATCTTGCCCTCTCATATATCACATTCTTTCTAGGCACAAAGTACGTTTCAAGTGTGGCTTTTACCGAAGTGTACTGCTGTCTCTGTGCGTCGGATAAATCATGCCCCCGTAGGATGTCGTCTGCTTCATCCCCCATGCAGTAGATCAGCGTGTTCACCTGGTTAGCTTCTGTGCTAAGATGGAGGTTGCTGGCCAGTCTGAATCTCTCGAACCTACGTATCCATCGCTCCCAGTCCTGAGGCTTTGCAAAGTCGAATGCTTCAGGTGGTTGGATGGTGAACGTAGCGCTCGGAGGAGCGTTAGCATTAGCCTGTAGCTGGGGAGGTTGTGGAGGCTGTGCAGCCGGTGCGGCTGCAGCTCCGTCGTCGTCTAACATCTCGCCGCTTGCAGACGTTAACTTTCCACAACTCTCTTTCCAACTTCAACCTAGCTCTTTACCGCTGCCCACGTTCTGACACCATGTCGTGGTAAGCGTAAAGTAATACAGACAGTTTTAGAGCATGGTGGTTACTTTATTCAGGCTTGTACTTTCCATGTCATTTCGTAGTAGCATGACCCATCGTGTCCACATCCGGTCTCATCCATCCTGTTAGCTCTATTACAATAAAAGCATAACAGCTAACACCACAACGTCCAGAAGAATGTCCTGCAAAGCTGCCTGCCTGCCTTCCTTTGATTCTCTCTGAACTGCCTGGTCTTTTTAATGTTTAATGTCTACCATTTGTGCAGATACAGATGTAGCACTCTAGAAAAGACTCCAGCCAACAGCTTCCTGCCAAAGACCCAACGGATCCCAGCGGCTGGGAATGTTAACCTCTTAAGCCCGAAGGTCCCCCCAGTGGACCCCTCCCACCGTTTTTTTACGAGACTATGTCTCAGGGCTTCTTAACATTTATGAAACTATTAATGTTTCATACCCTTTTAAAGGTAAGAAACTCCGCTAACTCACAATAAGAACAATTGTTAGCTAAAAAAAACACAAGAGTAATACCAAGCCTTTGAATTAGCATTGAGCGAAAAAATGCTAACTAATGCTAACGCTTTTTTACACAGAACTCACGGTAGATATGCCCTTATTACTATCTTAACTGCACAAACAAGATATACGATTTAAAGCTGAGACTCCACAGATTCCACACATGTAATATCATCACTGTACGCCCTCGAAATCCTGGAGCTATCAGCCAGAAAAGAGAAAGTAAACAACATCCGGTTTCAAAAATATTACATTAATTACGTCTTACCTTTTTTGATTTGTGATCAAAAGTTGTGTTCAACGGAATAAAAACGCTGCTCAAGGTTAATCCAATGTCTTTGTGTCACGTAGACATTTTTACTGATAATCCATCATCATATTTATGGCAATATACTGGGTATAAAGTTTTACCGTCCAGGCTTGTACTTTCAGATATGTTTTGTTTGCTTCTCTATTACGTCCGCAATGGTAATGTTTACGTGGATTTGGGAACTGCCCATCGATTCTATTGGATGTAATGGTTAAGAAAAAGGTGTAAATCACCCAAATCGACCAATGGGTTCCAGAGATATGGTCCTGCGTAAAGTATAAAGAATGCCAGCCAGCTTAAGTACATTATGCAGAAGACTTTACTTATTGTTTACTACGTAAGGAAGCAGGAATTGCAGGACCCAGAGCGCACGCAGCACAGAGCGGACAGCAGATAACGGAATTGCAGTTTTATTGCTTATAGATTATCAGAACATTTCAAAAGGGACACAACCACATTGGATATTAACCTATGGATTAACTACATCATCGTTTTTATCGTTTTAATGCCATTGAAGACCAGTTTAGACCAGACAAAGAGGAAGGTGAGCCATGTTAGCCTAGAGCATTAGCGCTAGTGCCACTTGTTTTGATGTAGCCTACGTGTTTGTTGATAACGTCGCAAGTTTGTATCTTTCAGTGTTGAGGTGGGCACCGTTAGATTCTGTGTCTTTACGATCATAAACAATGTGTTGGATGTGCAGCTAGGATAAGTAATAAGGGAGCTAGGAGTGATTTTCGGTGCAGTAATAGGTTAGCATGTTTCGCTCGGGGCTAATTCAGAGGCTCACTGTAAGAGGATAACAGAGTGGGCCTATGTTTTATTTTTTTTTTATTTTTTTTTTTCACAACAGTTGTATTTGGATGGAACGAATACCTATAGTGATAATTCAAATTAATAAAATGATTTTTACAGTGAAAAGGTTCAAATGGAACTGATGGTTCCCAAATTACCCAGAGGTTTTCTAAACCTCTCTAAAAAGGTCAAATTGCACTTGTTTTGCATCAATCTTGATACAGGGTACTTATTATATGTTATAGTTTGGATTCCTAAAGCTTTTAGTCTACTAGCCCATCATTCAAGGGTGGTTTTCACTATAAGTAATGGGTTTTTTTTAGGCGGACATTAGAATTTACATGTTTTTACTGTGTTCCATCTGAATTTACTTTAAAATAAAAACATCTATATTGATTCTGACACTTCTACATCCAACTCACAGATGTGACCTTGCTTTGAGAGAAAAGATTATTAATTTACCCCTTTTAGAAGTGAAGATATAGTCTGTGTTGTGTTAGTGGCATTTTCGAGCCTGAAACCTGAAAAACAGGCTCAGGGCTTAAGAGGTTAAGCCCTCCCACTATTTTCCAAGAGGGCGTTGCCAAATTTTCAATTTCAGGATTGAACCATGAGATGGCGCTTCATTCACAAATACAGAAAGACAAGTTTCATGGACTTTCAGTACTTAAGTTGTGTTTTGAAGAGCATTTGAACACATATTTGTTACGGTTTTCACAGGCTACTACAGTATAACAAAGAAACATCAATATTTTAGATCAAATGAAGTATATCTAATCTTGTAATTCAATAATATATAGTCTTTATTAAATAATCATAATTATAATGTAAATGTTTACACTTCTTTATTTGTTATGCTCATACTTTTACCTTTACAATAGTTTGATTTAATATGCAGTATATTTGTTGTAATGT
This sequence comes from Pseudochaenichthys georgianus, assembly GCF_902827115.2. Taxonomy (NCBI): domain Eukaryota; kingdom Metazoa; phylum Chordata; class Actinopteri; order Perciformes; family Channichthyidae; genus Pseudochaenichthys; species Pseudochaenichthys georgianus. Next base: position 40,050,780 of record NC_047506.1, read on the forward strand.
TTTTTTGGTGCTTGCTTCCTCCTGCTCCCTTTCGGACACATACTGTATGATTTATTATTAATATGAAGATATTATTAAGATAAGATGTTACTTTATTGATTGAACATTTTTGTTTAGAGTTCTCTGGCTCACATTCCGACCATTATTTAAAACAATAGGCGCTTTCACACCGTCTACAGTTTGATTTGCATAGAAGGAGCTGTGGCTGAATGGCCGGCGATTAGGTGTGGCGCATTTATCATTAGCTGATCAGAGCTAACTGCCTGCCATCAGATTTCATTTAAAAAACAGGTCTTGACTTTGTTTAAAATCCAAGGGTGTAACTTTGGTTTGAGAAGTGTGTGTGGGGGGGTGGGGGGGCACACGAAACACAATTAAAAATGTTTCCGATTTAATTCAATTTCCTTCCTTTCTACAAATATATTAGGGACTATAGTGTTAAAAAAATCCAAGAGAAATGTGTAGTGTAGGGTTGGGAGGGTTACTTTGTAAATTGAATCAGTTACTGATTACTGAATACAGTAAAACTCCTGTCTCCTGTACACCAAAACATACCCATCACAGTATGTTTTGGTGTACATGAGACACAAAAAGCAAAAGGAAACGTGTTTTTACTGTTTTAATGGCTTATCAAGAGCACAACTGAAACATAACATCTGAAACGATCTAACAACATCATACACTTTTTGGGGATGCAGCTTAAGATGTGAGGAGTGAGGGACACGGCTTAGAACGGGTGTGTCGCCTTCTGTCCTGTCATGTTGGCAGGACATGAATTAAAATGTCGAACTCTGACTTAATTTTAAGGACATCTCGGCCAGGGGTGTAGAGCTATATTTGTTTAAGCCTATTGTATGATAACTGTGTGATTAGTATTTATTTTCAAATGCATATATGCCACCCATTTACACCGCTCTTCCCGTCAAGAATTGGAATTTGAATAGAATTTAGTTTTAGTTTCTGGATCTCACGGAGAACACTGTCCTGCTTCATTGTAGGATTGCTGCCTTGTCTCCACTTTATAAATAAGTAATTAGATAGACTACCTTACCATTAGGCTACTGCGCTCATAAAGAATGATAAGAATAATGCCGGCGTGATCAGATCACATGACCTGTTCAAGCCGGTGCCGCATAAAAACAACAGTCCGGACAAGTACTGGCTTGAAACTATATGCCAGTCTTTGTTTCATGCAAAAATATATGATGATATAAAGTTAATACAAATATATTTCAAAAGTATGAAAAATGGAAGCACATATATTTTAATATCTTCGCCGTATTTTATAATTGTACGTGATTAGTGAGTTTATGTAAGGTAATTAGGTACTGTAGAAGCCCTTTGTGATCAGTAACGAATTTAGCAGTTGAACATAAAAGTCAACTGAGTGTGACTTGCAATGACAGTGTTGTGTTTTTATTCTATGAACCTTTTACATTAAAAATTGTTGTTGAATATATAAATATTATGAATATGGATAAATGCTAGGCTATTTATTATAAACGTTAGTCCTTAACATCTATCACTGTGTATATCACCATTCTTTAATTACTTGTTTTATACGTTTCTATGAAATAAGAAATTAATAAAACTAAAGTGTAATTATCATATCATATATTATAATGTATTGTATTATTAAGTAATATCATGCATTAACCCAATTATAGCAGATGCCACATTGAATGGATGAACACATTTATGCATCAATAATTACAACGGAGTATTTCTAAATACAAGTTGTAAAAATACTTATATGTATTTAATACTAATAACATAATGATTAATTTTACTTTCAGATGATAATACTTGTCAGGGTTAGGTCTGGTCTGACAGCGCTTAGCTCTCTGCTGAAGAGAGGAAGAGAAGATCACTGCTCTAAACAAAGTAAAAAAATCGTACATCCAAACTTAATTATTATTAATAACGTATTAATAATAATTAAGTTTGGATGTACAATTTTTTACAAGACTTAACGAAGTCTTGTTCATTGTTTTTCACTTGTATTAAATGTTTGATATATCCGGCACAGACCCTTTCATACCGGCAATGTGTGATATAAACAACAGGAACTGCGACAGCATATGCGAACACAAACCAGACTGCTGGAGAAGAGAGATCACAGGGGGGGGTTGGGACACATATATGTCAGGATGGAACCCTTGTATTTTTCTCTGCAAACAGAATCTACCTACGGGTACAAATAAATAACCTGAACCTGAACCTGAACCAATTCGTTTTAAAGAAAGAGTTCGCAACATACATAGGCATAGGGGGGAGGGGGCTGGTGAACGGTATAGTCAATGTTTGTAAACACTGTGAAATGTTGACGTTATTTGATCATTTCAGTTAAAAACTAACGTTCATATTTATCTTTTTGAGAAGAGAAATATGAATATGTTAGTGGCTGACCCAGCCCCATGGTCTGTCACAGTAGTGCGGGAAAGAGAAGTGCACTGTATTGCCTGGCTGGACCTGTATTGTACAGGAAAGGAGTGAGCAGAGGGTGGAGTTGTCGATTATTGTTCTGTTTTCTGTGAACAATCCTTATCAGACTTTCAGTTGCACGCGCTACTAAAGAGACGCGCTACCATGGAAACCAAACAATGGTGTAGTTGTAAGATCAGGGGGGGAGAGAGAGAGCTGTGCCTGATGGGCCATTAGGTGTGTAAACACACAGCTGAGAGCTGCCGTTTCATTCAAACTGTTTAAAAAACGGTAACAACGGACTATTTTTCTTAGCGGATGCATGTCAATTTAAATCAATACAACTATTTTTTAAATCAATAAAAACATTTTCTAAATCCATAAGAGCATTTCAATTAATATTGGGAGTCATGTCGTTACTTTGTTGATAATGTGCAGCGACTTGGTCATTATGGGGAAAATAACACCCTTCATCCAGATCAAGATCCCTCCGCGTCGGGACCCTGATCTGCCTAACGAGGCTCCTTTAAAATATAAATATTTTTAGTGAATTATTGAGTTTAGGCACGTTAATAACGTGTTAATGAAGTTGACGACAGTATATTCATATTTGTCAGTGCTTTCATGTAAATTTGGCGAACATAAACATAAATGATCGTGGTGAAGATGATGATTAAATTAGAATTCAAAATTGAGAGCATTTCCTCCCGTTCGTTTTTGGAGCCGGCGGGCTTCCTGATGTTTTTTGTACATTATTTTGTTAAATAAAAACATGGTGATGCTTTGTAGCCTAAATGATTACATGTCTCTTAGCACAGAATATGATCCTATCCGTGACATATGGATCTTAACAAAGATCCGCTATACAGTAGTAGCCTACCAGACATAAATCTACCGTACTGTATCAGAGTTTATTTCACATGAGCTCCAGTGTGGAACCCCACTGCACCCCCTGGTGGATAAATGATCCATTGCAGCTGGTTTCATTATAATTACATTTATGTATCAAGGGGGCGGTCTCAAGTCACGCTGGAGGTTTTCCCTTGAGCGAGGGCAGACCCCGTGCCGGCCACGGCCCTTGCGTTTCAAACTGTCTGAAATGAGGTGCTACATCTGTAGCATGAAGTAGAACAGCTCGGCGATGCTAATGTAGCGTTAGCATTATTCCCCCGGGCTTAAATGGTGTATTATAGAATGATCACACCGGTGTGACAGTACACTTCAAAGGGTTCAAGAAATATGACTACTACTCTTACTGTTTAACATTCTGGGTTACGTGATGTTACTTCATGTTAAGGCTAATAAAAATGACAAGGCTAAGACTGTAATGCTAACTAACGTGCTTGCTACTAGCTAGGTAGCTAACTTGATCCTGCCACTCCTGGTCCTTTCATCAGACGGGAAGCGAAAGAACGAGCAAGACCCATTGCTGGTATGATAACAACCTGGTACTAAGCACACAGGCATCTTGTTAAAGTTATCTTATCTTAGCGATCTCTTATATTTAGCGGAGGAAAACAACTGTGACATCAGTTATGACATCACTTACGCGACTCTGGGAATTGAAGTCTATCTAGTTGCGTATTTTTCATAGTCTTATATTTTCCAACAGTTTTACAACAAACTGTGACTTTTTTGACATGGAAATGATTTTTTAAGATTGACAAACATCATATGTGTAATTCGTGGCACAATTTAAACGGGATCGAAAGATAAGTTTTCTCTCTCCACTGACTTCAATACATAATTTTTCCTAAATAAGGTCCCATGGACCGGAAGTAGATGGGCGTGACTTCACCACTCTATGTGGCTGATGAATAAAGACTGCTCAATACTACTTTAGAGCATGTATGCCAATTTAATTTCAATTTAATTTACTGTGATGGGTTTGAATAAATATTATAAACCTCACCACAGTGAGTTAAGTTACTTAGTTTTGTTTGCTTTTTGGTTTGAGTTTTACAAATTAACTAACATGTTCCATGTTACCCTTTTGTTCTAGTTGCAAACTAAATTGTGTTCAAATTAGGCTTCTTTTTCCTGAGAGAAAAGACATGTTGCAAATTATTTCATTTGTGTTAACTTGTCACCGCCCAACACCACCAAAACCTTAAAAACAATGTTTTATTTGGAAGAAATGTGATTTATTTCCATCATAAAGATGTTCATTCTTATGTTGTTAGCTGTGAGTTGTAGTCCACAGTGTGACAAGAATAAAATAGTGACAGTACAAGTGACTTGAACGTTGAAGAGTTATCTGAGCCATCACAAGACGATTAAAAAGACAAGTAAGAAGGAAATAAAAACATTCATATTTCTGCTCGACAAATTATGTTGTTTTTCTGGAGTTTCTCAAGTCATTTATTATTTCTTGTGAAAAATTGGCAGTTTTACTTCTTCAGAGCTCAAAACTTCGCAATCATGTCAAACTATCTGAAAGGGAACATCTCTCTGTGTGCATTCCATGCATATAGACATTGGAACATGTTGTAGGGGGGCACAAAGAGACAACTCATGACTTTAAAGGATTACAACTAAACACCACTGTCACACTTTCAAGCCCTCATGCATATAACTTCTTGAATACATAATGTTATTTTTATATAAATAAAGCTTTATTCTCGCAATTTAGCCAGTGACATGTGGCATGCCTCATAAGCAATGCAAATGGGACAGAACAAAGTGTCAGTATGAAATACAGACTTTTTGGAGAAGGGCATTTTGTGAGACAAATATTAAATTAAAAATAAATTAAAATAAATATTTTTCCTCTTCATAAATTGAGATCAAATTAGTAGGTTGGTTCAACTATTAGTTTTTACAATGTTTTCACATTAATGATATATATATAATTATTTATTTGTAAATAATGAACAGGGTGCATCCTATACAGCAGGGGTGGGGAACCTTTTTCCTCTCAAGGGCCATTTAAATTTTTTCCACATCCTCCGAGGGCCGTACACATTATTGACCTCTGCTTAAAAATACTAAAATCACAGCCCATTCATTTGGCCTGTCTTTCATGCTGTGCAAAGAAAAAGCAACCTCTTAATCCAGATATCTTGCCATGATACACGTGCACGCATACACGTGCACGGTTGTGGAATTACCACCAAAACAGAAAGATATGGACACAAGATGTGTGCAAATGTATTTAGTTTCCTATCCATGTGAACATGATTTAAGTGGGGGGGGGGGGGAGCTAACCTCCTCTAGGGGGGTCCCATGCTCGCCCGGGAAGATTTCTTTTTTAAATATTGAAGTTAAAAGCACCAATCTGGTGTACTTTGAGAGCAACATTAAGAGATCTATGGATACATCTCTCAACATCCATATGAAACAGAACTGTAAACAGATTTTCTTTTTCTTTATGGATATTTTACAAATCACTCCCCTTTTAAACTGTATTCTTGTTTATTAATAAGAACTTTTGTTTACTGTCATAGTATTTTATACCCGTTTACTTTATTTTCTTGTGTTTTTATAACTATAATGATCATATAAAGATGTGCCTTTACCTCACTGGTGGTAGAAAAATCTTAGCATAGCTAGCAAACCAGATGCTAATAACAACACAGTTATTGACTGTATGATCAGTATGACAGATGAACAGATCGCCACTGGGCTTACAACTAAAGACACAGCAACGCAAAAACTGCAGCATGTGTATGGCTCCTTATGGGTACTGCAATTTGTGAAGTCCCGCCCGGAGCCGCGTTCTGGTGCTCTCCGTCAGAACTGCATCCCTGTCAGACCACGTGATGACACGTTAGGCTTGTGTTGTGTTCAAGGACCCTGACCTTGGCCAGGAAAAACAGGCACTCGCTTGTTTTATTTTTTTTGCGGTCGAGATTTCTTTAATTTTTTTTCTTTTTTGCGTGTGTTTATAAATTACCTCGATGGCCGTACCAAATGGTCTCGCGGGCCGTATACGGCCCACCCCTGCTATACAGCGTGACAGAGGACTTGTTCCTTATTCATTTAAAAAATAAATTAAGTCATTTAGGTATTTTGTGATATTATGTGGTTTCTCCGTTTTACATTAATCTTGTCTACAAGCAGAGACCTCTGCTTCTTATGTGCAAAAGCGCGAAAAACTGCTGTTGGTCTAATCACCACTTACATATAATCATTTTCCAATTAAATTAGTTCTGTAATTGTTTCGTACTGTTGCTTGTTAGCTTTTTCACTGCACAGAGCCCTGAAGGAGCCAGGTCAGGATGTCATCGTCAAATATGGTACAAATGAATAATTTGTCACCAATTTGCCTCCCTAACATTGTGTAACGTTACCTGATCACTTTATAGTCGCTTTGTAATCCCAGCCCTAAATTTTCGGCAACAATTTACTACTTTTTTGCGGTACTCAACTGTCATTGCTCAGGTGATTCTCCCCCCAGTTTGACAGCATTTGGTTCATGGCCAGCAGATTGTTGGTTCCAATTGGGAATTGATTTTCAGGGCTCGAAACACGCACTCTGGCATCGGCTCCGAACTGGGATAATATAGCCCATTTAAAAATGTTAAGCAGTAATAAACATGTTCACAGCTTGGTCCAAAATATTTGCTCACACATTTTATACAGTCTGTACCTGTCTATAAGTACCTCAACATTAAGGGTAGCTTATCCCTTTAAATCACTCAGGAATTTAGATGTACTTGACCAAAATGTCCTTTCTTATAAATATGCATGACTGGTTTTAGGGTTTAATTAAATAGTCAAATATGTTGTGTTAGGAGATTTGTGTGGACCACTTGTCCGCTTTCTTAAACCTCCTCGCGTTCCTAGAACATAGCTGTTATCTTACAGGAAGGAAACCCATAGCAAACAAGTAACCGTTTAACAATAATCCACTTTAATGGTAATATACAATGCAATACAATCAAGTACAATCAATACAGTACAAATTACATACAGTTCTGTGGGATCCCACATTTACCTGATACTCACGTGAGCCAGCCAGCCAGCCAGCCAGCCAGAGGAGAAAGAGACCGAACACAGCGGGGTTTCTGTCTATATCCCTCGCTGACCCAAGGAGGAGTTATCTGCGCCTCCCTTCCAGACCAGTGATTGGCTGCCCAAATTATCATCAACACCCCACATCTTAAGTCCCCAATCCCAGTGGCTCAGCTTCCTTATCACAGGGATCTGAGATGACTATGTCAACTCCACACCTTCCCCCTCTTCCTTTGTCCTCACAAAACCACATGTTAGCAGGCCCAAAACCAGCCCAGTTTTCTACACAAATCATTTTCCCTTTTTAAGCATCTTGATAGTTTGCACGAATACATACAAATATTTCCTTACAATTGAGACAAAAGTGGATTATTAAAAAGAACTGGATATAGCGTTGGAGACAGGCCCCAGTTCATTATTATTATATTCAGTTACTCAGTTGCGCATGAAGGCAAAAATGATTGACTGCTGGTACAAGTTTTCCTCAAGCCCGCCTCCAATTCGCCCGTCTCTGCTCGGTAAAATAAATGGAAGGAAAATCACTCTGGATTTGTCATTTGGAGCATTTCACAATTTTGAGTAGCAAATGATTAAAATAAAAGTTATTCAAGCGTTTGCACTGGGTAGTTGATTGTCCTAAAAAAAAATGTAAATGATTTACAGAATTCTGATTCCCAATGTTAGTCAATGAGGAAAGCATTTTTGGGCCAAATGAGTTCCCAGACTGAAACGTGAGTTGTAGTACCACCCTTTGGCCACTGAAAATGTGCTTTAACCTGTTAAGCCCGGTGCCCCCGTCCGCGGGGGGCACAACAATATTCACGAAACTGTGTCTCAGGCAGGGGCGTCGCCTGGACCTGAAAACATTCAGAGTTTAGCCCACAGCCTACTGCAACACTCCCCACACGCACACACAGTACACCCACGACTGTTACAATGAAGGCTCGATAATCAGCTCACGGCATATAGGCAGGCGACGCCACTGGTCTCAGGGCTTCTTAACATTTAACAACCTATGAATGTGTCACACCCACCTAATGGGAAGAAACTCAGCTAACTGACGATATGAGCCATTTTTACCGAAACAAAACACAAGTCTAACGCCGAGCATCTGAATTAGCACTAAGCGAAAGAGTGCTAACGCACTTAGCACATAACTCACGGTATAAATATGTTATACTCCATCGAATCTGCACAAACAAGATATCATATGAAAAGACTCCACAGATTCCAGTGGTATAAGTATCATTACTGTGCGATCAAAACACGGGAGCGAAGGCTGGCAAAGACAACACACAACTTCACTTTACGTAGCCAAAACGGCAAATGCATCTTACCGTTGCTGTTTTCTGATCAAAAGTTGTGTTCAATGGCATTAAAACGCTTAAAAACATTGCTGAAGGTTAATCCAATGTCTCTGTGTCACTTTGAAATGATTACTTATAATCCATCCTAACATTTATGTCAAAAACTGAGTTTTCATATATAGCTCTATGAGAGCTACGAGAGCTGTAACCCAGTTTCTGGTTTTGGGCTTGCTGGCTGCGCATCACTCATTCACCAATGGGTGATGTTTCGATGGATTTAGGAACTTTCCCTCGATTATATTGGCTCTAACGGTTCTAAAGTGGTGTCAATCACCAAAATCGACCGATGGGTTCCAGAGATATGGCAAATCCACCCAAATGACCCCAGAGGTGTTTTATTCTTTTTTTTTCTAAACCTCTCAGTTTGGATTCCTAAAGCTTTTTGTCTGCTATCCCATCAGGAAACTATAATTTACATATTCTTACTATGTTCAATCTGAATTTACTTTAAAATAAAAACATCTATATTGATTCTGACTTTTCTACATCCAACTCACAAGTGTGTCATTGCTTTGAGAAAAAATATATAGTCATTTGTTCTGGGCATGTCATTTTTGAGCCTGAAACCTGAAAAACAGGCTCAGGGCTTAACAGGTTAACATCCAGCTCACATTCTTGGGGCTTGGACACAACAGAAATACTCAATTTCTCTTTTATGCAGTAGCTGTTCACTGTGTTTATCGCCCTGTTCAATCATCACTCTTACAGTATCACAGCTATGTGTTTATGCCAACCCAGTATATCACTTTAAAAGTATTTCAGTCACAGACTTCAACACTTATCTTCCCACATACAGCACTTACTGCTGTGGGAGCTCTTATTTGAATAACCAACCAGAAGTGGTGCCACCATCTCCTGTGAGATCGCTGTTACACTGAAGGGTCACACATTTTATGAAGCAGTTATTTTCATAAGTAAGTAGCAAGCAGTTGTGTGTGCTTGTGAACCTTTTTGTATGTGTCATGTCTCGGAAACTTATCATGAAAGTGTATTATTTATATTATTTTCGTCATGTCCCTTTGTTCTGTGCCCTCTGTCTTATTGTGAAAAGTAATTCTCCCTCTCGTTTCAGAACTACATGCTCCCCGCCCCTATGTGTCTCCTGTGTTCGTGATTGGTTTCCCCGCCCTTATTGTTTCCACCTGTTCCCCTGACCTTGTGTATATATTGGGTTAGTCCCCACCTGTCCAGTGCCAGTTTGTTTCCTCATTCATGACTATGCTCTAGCCTGCTCCATAGTCATATCCCGTTTTCTCATGCTCCTGATGTCTTCCGATAGTTTTTCCTTGAAGGAGTGATTTTGTGTTTCCTTGTTTTGTTACTGTGTTAAAGTCCAGTAAAGTCTTTATTTTGTAATACCACCTGAGTCTGAGTTGTGCATTTGAGTTCATGCCACTAAGTTCACCCCTTGACAGTATGCTTCAATCTGTGTGTGTAGAAGAGGATAGGATGCACAGCGACCAAAACCTTTGGTATACAAATCTGCACCCAATTCCCAACTTCATTGGCTGCAAAAAGAACCAGACACTCTGACACACATTTGCAAAGAGCTTTCTCTGATAATTAACTTTAGGGCAAATCTTCCCGCCCCTTAAACACACACATTATTTTTGATTCCAAGGGGGATTATTGGCAGTAATTAATATTGAGATCCTCTCTCTCTCTCTCTCTCTCTCTCTCTAGAGAGAGAGAGAGAGAGAGAGGATGCTAGCTATGCTCGAGCTAGCTCCTCTATAGTAGCTCTCCTCTCTCTCTCTCTCTCTCTCTCTCTCTCTCTCTCTCTCTCTCTCTCTCTCTCTCTCTCTCTCTCTCTCTCTCTCTCTCTCTCTCTCACACACACACACACTTTACCTTGCAATATAATCCCCCTACTCTATAATCCACATCTTGTCAAGGTAAACTAAGAGTGCTGCTAGGTACACACACACTAGGCTTGCAACTGTACTCGATGTTAACTGTTTCACACACACATTTAGTTAACCAGTAACCTAATTAATACGTATTTTAATCAGTATCAATGTATTAGTGTAATGTAGCATGGTCACCCTCCATTACTTATAAATTACCGTAATGTCAAATGCAATGCAAATAAACACAAAATAAAATAAAAGTGTTTTGCCTTGTAAATGTTGGAGTCTGTTCACATTTTCTTTTTCCATTAACCAGTTTTTAAACAGCCCATCACGTGTTCCCTTCATGGTTCACTTCCTGTCCGTCTTTTTCTGCTGATTTCTCTGTCATCCAGTTCTCTGTTTTTAACCTCCTTCCTTCAGTTGAGCTGTTTTCTTGTTCTTTCAGTCTTTTCTTATCTTTGTTTGGGACAGTTCAGCCATCATTAATTCCTGATCTCCAAAAATATAAAATGAACATCCAAAAAAGTATTAGAGTGTTGTCATGTTGCCCACTGCTGAAGTTAGATTTGACCGGACTTATTTCTGCGGATTGATACGACTGCAAATGGACTCTGATCAGAGCAGAGGTGGGGACTCGAGTCACATGACTTGACTCGCATATTTTTTGACTTGAGACTTGCTTGACTAACATTGATAAAGGACTTGACTTGACTTGACTTTGACTTGGTATTCATGACTGGAGACTTGACTTAAGCTTGAGATAGATGACTTGAAAGGACTTGAGTGTTTAAAATTAAATATTTGCGTTTGTTTTTGTAGTGAGATATTACGTTTTTAAAAAACGTGATTATAGCGCCATGCGCGCAAACCTGGCAACCCACTAGAAGGCAGGAGTGTCAGTTAACATGGCAGCGGCTAGCGTTACTCCAAAAATAGTGAAGTTTGGATTCAAGGATTATTTTGTCGATGACGGTAATAAGATAGAACAGCGGTATGCAGGGTCTGCAGCATAAAGATCAGTGACACGACCACCACAACATCCAACTTCATTCGTCACTACAACAAAAACACAGAGAAAGGTACATGCATGTGTTGAGTTAGCTAGAAAGCTAACGTTAAATGTAATCTACGTTAGACTTGGTTCCAAATCGATTAAGCAAAGAGAAGACAAAACGATAAATTAACAGAACCGCCAAGGGATTCATTTTGACTAACCCTGATTCTGACTGGCTGTCAGGAGAGAGAGAGAGGAAAAGAGATGCCTCGTTTATTTCCTCGGTGTTGTTATCAGAAGTTACTGTTGTTACGTCCCGACTAGGGGAAGAGGAAAGCAACATTCACCAGATTGGAATTGGTAATAATTATAAATTGGTTTTATTATAAAGCAAGGTGAAACAAAATGGCATGCAGGCAGCCTGAAACAACAAAAGGGCCAAAAGGGCACCGGTTGACAAATAACCGAACAAAAGGAGGACTTAAAAAGGAGTCTAAAGGCATACAGAAGAAATAAATACTAATATAGAGAACGAAACAAAACTTCACTCTAAAAGTGGTACAACTAAATAAAGGAAGCTGTAAGAAAACACAGCTAAATAAGGTAACTGAACACTCTACTCTAAACACATATATCAACATGACACTAAGCACATACGAGTTAACTAGTGATGTTATGTATTGCGCCGAGGCTTCGGAGCGTGTGTCGAGTAATCCCCGAATCTTTTTGTGAAGCACGTACCGAGGCTTGTATCGTTTTGGGCCAGTGACGTCACCGATGACAAACGAAGCCTCGCTGCCTGTCGATACCACGTGACTGCTTCAGGAAGCGATTCAGATCGGTTGAACCGTTGAACCACAACGCTCATAATACCCATGGATGTATACTAAGAACCATATTACCCCTCCTGTACCCGGGCCCGGTGACACGATGGAATCAAGAGAGCTCAGACCCTCACTCATATAGAGGTCGGAACATGTCATAAGTAGGCTATAAATAGATACAAGCATAAATAAATGTAAGAATAAAAACATCAATAAATACAGGAATACATATGTTGCAGTGTTTTCAGGGAGCTTTAGTGTGTGTGCTGTGGCTCAGCTGGAAAGCAGTTGACTCACGACCGCAGGGTTCCTGGTTCAACGACTGAACAATAGGCTACGTATTTTTTGTTGTTTATAAAAGCTACAGCTAAATGAGATAATATTAATAAATGTATTCTTTGATATGGTTTAGCCTTTCTCAGGCTACAACATGGTTAAGTTTACAAATATTATTAAGGAATATAAATCCCTCTTTGCAATGTTTACCAGCCTCCTTAGGATTTTCAATCACAATCATTAAACTGTAATAAATACAATATTGTTAACATGAAAATATGATTTTATGTTCGTTGTTTAGAGTTATTCTAAGGCTTTACTCATTGGGAACTCGGTATGAGATAGAGCACACTGTTGAGATGTCCAATCTGCCTGTTTTACACACTTTGACCAACAGGGGGGTTTGTGTTCAAATGAAGCCCATGATGAAGCCTCATGAGATGAACCCTTTTGCGAACCAATTGGCTGGAAAGCTTCAAAGCTTCATAAGGCTTCATCTCGCCATCACTAGAGTTAACCCCTGTTAACAGAATTTATCACAATCAATAAGACCACACAAGTTAAACACAGAACGACGAGCAAATAGCGGGAGGCGTCAGTTCCTCAACAGAGCCTCCAGAGTGAAGATAGTCCGCAGCCTTTGTACTCCTCCCCAGCAGGTGTGCGCCGGCTGTGCGCTGCGATTGGATGACGTCAATCCAATCACCATCTTCAGAGGCGGACCAGAGGATGGGCAGCCAATGATGTTGGAGCAACCACACAGCTCATTTACATAATCACACACACAGCTGAAAACACTCACAGGCAGATTAATGAGCAGACAAACATCAACCGTAACACTGTAAACTGTTGAATAATGTAGTTCATCTACTTTTAGTTTGTTTAAATGTTTTAATTATGTTGTTTTTGTTTGTAGAAGTGCATCATTCCTTGATTTATTATAAAATGAATCTGAACTTTTTGATCTGTTATGATGATAAACTGAAGCAATTTCAAAATGAACCCAATTAACTGAGTTTTAAATCGTCCTACTTAGTTTATAAGGAAATTATGAAGAGGAACAAATTAAATGATTTGAAAATTATATCTATGTAGGTGCTGACGCTGTTGGCGGTTCTAGTGTTAACAGACATTTAAATTAAATATGTGTAATGACAAATGCCATATGATTTTCTTACCTGGAATTCTGCCTTTTTGAACAGACTTTTTGAGTCCTAGCTATATTGTCTGCAGTTCTAGGGTTAATATGAATCTAATATGATTGTCATCGGTGTAAATTAGTTTTCAAATGATTAACTACATGTAATGAAGATCATAGTGTGGGTTAAATCCATTTTCATAACCACTGTCTTTTAACTGATTTAAATGCGGAAACTGGGCTTATTCATCAGAATTTATTATGACTTGACTTGACTTGCTTGACCTGAGCAATGACTTGACTTGACTTGCTTGACTCTCACCACAGTGACTTGGGACTTGCTTGATACTTGTAGGTCAAGACTTGAGACTTGCTCATGACTTGTAGGACTTACTCCCACCTCTGGATCAGAGTGTCCTTTGCAGTCAAAATATTATTATTATCAGTGATGCAAATTAGTCGCTTTTCGGCGCCTCCCGCTTTTTTAACGCTGATTTGGGTGACTTGTGTAATTCGTGGAGAACTGAAGAGTTTTCGTTTGGGGGGGGGGGTGTCCGTTCTGGATCTTCTCGCGGATTCTTCAAGTCCCGCCAAATGATGGGTGACGTCATTGCGGGCACAGCGCTCCAGCTGCACCGTTCAGGATCCCAGTTTCTGTATGTAAACGCACGATGGTGCACACAGCAGCAAGCTCAGACAGCGATGACAGTTTAATTTTGAACGTGTCTGAGAGCTCATATGAGGCTGAAGGATCGGTTTATGTTGTATCTGTTAGAAGTTTAGGAATGAGGTGCGTCAATATGGGCGATCAGTGGTGGAATGGGACTAAAAATCATCCCGGGACTCTCGACCGGCCCACTTCGGTACCGCTAGTAAATTGTCAACGGGGGGAGTGGGGGATGTCAGGGGCTGCGGGTGCTGTAGATAGTAAATGTAAATATGTAAATATTTGTGTCACTACATCCTGGTAAAATACAAATATAATGTATAATGTCTGTGTCTTTGACCTTAGCGCTGCTAGCCACCTGTGCCCTGTACTACGAAGCCAGTTCAACAGACCCTGGATATGTTTGAGTAACAAACTAACTAACAACAACAAACAAACTAACAAACGAGATCTCGCTAAGCGGTCCTACGACGCTGGTTATCAACTCGGTAAATCAAGCCAGGGTTTCTCTCTCCAGCTGAGAGCGCGTTCACGTCTAAGACACGAGTGGATCTGACTTTAATTACATTTGTCTCGAGTGTTTCGTCAACATAATATGTTGCTTAAAATAATACTTCTGCATACAGTCTGTGACACTGTGAGTGTTGCACGGCCAGATGAGGCTGGAGAAGCTGACTCAGATAAGGAAATATATGATATATTATGATATTATATGATCGATGATCTGATTGATGATGTAATATGAATGATAAGTGCGACACGTCGGCGTCTTCTCTGCATACGGCAGTTTAAACTGTATTTCCTTTATCCTGTAATATGACTTGAGGGATTTAAACTCCGCACACTGAGTTGATCTCTTTTCTATAGACGCCGGAGGCGGGCAGCGTCAGGTAAAATAAGTTATCAAACCTGAGCCTCACGCGCCGCCTATGGGGGATGTGCTAGTTACTTATCCGACCGGCCCACTTCGGTACCGGCCCATCGGGATTCGTCCCGATGGCCAGTCCGCCACTGCACCCAGCCCACGTAAACTGTCAACGGGGGAGCCTCGCTGCGGGGAAACGGTGGACCTAGTGTCCCGATCGGAGTGGGAATAATAATAATAATCCGTGCATTTTATCCATTAATTTCCCCAACATTGTGGTAAAAAAACCACACGTTTAATCCATGTTGTTGGTGTACTACAACTACAAAAAGCATCGGTTTGTTTTCTCATCAGGAAATGCAGACCGGCTCAAACAAACGATTTTTAATCATCATCCTCACGATCATTTAATGTATCATATGTCCGCCGAATTGACATGAAAGCACTAATAAATGTAGTTTCATCCACTTGAGTTTACAACTACAAAAATAATCGATTTGTTTTTATATCACATCCGACGGGAGGAAATTCAGCAGCTCTCACTCCCGATTTTTAATCCTAATGTAATCATCATCTTCACCACGATCATTTATGTTTATGTTCGCCGAATTGACATGAAAGCACTGACAAATATGAATATACTGTCAACTTCATTAAAACGTTATTAACGTGCCTAATCTCAGTAATTCACCATTTCTACGCATGACAACACACTTTGTCTGTGTTTGGCTCTCGAAGCGTTCCCGCATTGACGTCACCTCCGGCTTCCCCAAAAACTTCAAAATGACTCGAAGGAATTTCCCCGCAATGTTCGAAATTATTGATATTTAACGGAACGGTATCGCTTTTTCTTTTTTAAACTGACGGTTCGAGATTACTAGTAGCCCAATATTTCATTGCACAACAGTTGTTGGGATGCTGTCACAGGCTCTTTAAGGAGCCGTACACATGCCACAGTGTTTGCGTGGCTGTGTCTTTAGTTGTAAGCACAGTGGCGATCTGTTGTTATTAGCATCTGGTTAGCTAGCTATGCTAACGAATTTAAAGAGCTTTTCTACAACCAGGTGGAAGAGAGCTCTCTCCTGAGAGGCTCAAATAACCTCAGCTCAGTGAGGTTAAGGCACACCTTGATATGATCATTATAGTTATTAATGAGACTAAATGAAAAACAGGTATAAAATACTATATGACAGTAACAAAAAAGTTGTTAAAAATAACAAGAATAGAGTTTAAAAGGGGAGTGATTTGTAAAATATCCAAAAAGAAAAATCTGCTTACAGTTCTGTTTCATATGGGTGTTGAGAGATGTATCCATAGATCTCCTCATGTTGCTCTCAAATTGCACCAGATTGATGCTTTTAACTTCAATATTTAAAAAAAAAATCTTCCCGGGGGAGCATGCCCCCGGACCATCCGAGAGGAGGTGAGGTCCCCCCCACTTAAATCATGTTCACATGGATAGGATACTAACATTTGCACACATCTTGTGTCCATATCTTTCTGTTTTGATGGTCATGCCACAACCGTGCACATGCATGCATGCGCGAGTCATGGTAAGATATCTGGATTAAGAGGTTGCTTGTTCTTTGCACAGCATGAAAGAAAGACCAAATGAATGGGCTGTGATTTTAGTTTTTTTAAGCAGAGGTTGAGTTCAATAATTTGTACGGCCCTCGGAGGATG
This sequence comes from Pseudochaenichthys georgianus, assembly GCF_902827115.2. Lineage (NCBI taxonomy): Eukaryota > Metazoa > Chordata > Actinopteri > Perciformes > Channichthyidae > Pseudochaenichthys > Pseudochaenichthys georgianus. The sequence continues at coordinate 40,067,827 of NC_047506.1, forward strand.
TTGTAAAAATTGAAAGGAAAAAGGTTCCCCACCCCTGCTGTAAATAATAATAAAAACCCTTGATTTATAACTTAAAGATCCCATGTCATGGCCATTTCCACTGATCATAATTCCATTGTTGAGGTCTACTAGAATATATTTATATTGTGCAATTTTCCAAACTCACATTGGTTTCCCAAACAGCATCTCTGTAAACTACGTCTATTCACTGAATTTCACTCTCTGCCTTTAACGGCTCTTTGTAGCTCCAATAGCTCCAGCCCCCACCCTCCCTGTGAGCACAGTGTGCTCTGATTGGTCGGGACGTTGTGAATCACGCTAAACTCCGTGGAGGTGTTGTTTCCTTGTTTAGCGATACACAGCGAAACACAGCCAAACTCATCCTGAGCACACACAAAGTCACAGCCGAAGTAAAAACAATAAATGTGGCTTGATATTGAGTAAGAAAAAGATTGATAAACGCTGTGAGAATGGGTCTGCCGAGAGAATTTTGCAGCCAGGGAGGATAAATCAGCAGAGCTGCTTGCACTGAGTGTGTGTGTGAGGAAGTCCATGGATTGGTCAATTTGGACCAATCAGCGGGGGCTTAACGTAACGGCTCCGCGGACGTAGCGTAACGGCTCCACGGATTGGTCCATTTCGTTCCGGGTACGGTTGACATCATGCGTACCCGGAAGAATCAAATGGACAATGACGTATCTCCAACGAGGCTTTTTGGGGAAGTATTTTCTGTTTTAGAGTTTTACTCGCTACAGGGTGTACTTTGAGGGTTTTGACTCTGCACACCGTTTACATAAAAACCTTCGTAACACACAATGGGACGGGTACTAACCAGAAAAGCATGACATGGGACCTTTAACATCTCTGTCTCCTATTGATCTGAGTATATTGTAAAGAATAGCCAGTTAATTGAAACATTATAGCACAGGCCTTTGTCAGATGGTATATTACGCTGTTTTTTTTCTGCTTCGAATAGTTCTCTCTTTTTTCACCATACCTGTGTTTGCACCACTGTATTATTATGGGATAATTATCCAATAAGAATGTAGTATTCAACTAAGCTGTATAATAACCAACTTTAACCATAACACTGTCAAAAGAGTGTTTACAGCTTTACCTCGATCTTTATGCATACAAAAAAATTAACGCCACTAATTATTTTAACGTGATTAACGCATGTATATTTTTTTTCCTCGGCTGCCCCGTAGTTTCAGAGCGCATCGAGTTTAAAATATCATCTACAAGCTGATGCTGACTGCCCCGCTCCTGCCGCCTGCTTGTGGCAGACCACACTTCCACGCTCACCGGCAGGCACCGACTGGCTATTGGGAGGACCGGGAGGGTGTGTGTATGTGTGGCCCGAGCGAGCGAGAGAGAGACCTTACGTGCATTGTTGTTGTTAGCATCTGGTGCTAGCTAGCTGCGCTAACGGATATAAGGAGCTGTTTAAATGAAAGCAGAGGAGCGACATTTCGCCGACAACTGCGCCAGCCGAGCACTTGACTTTATGCAGGAAGCCAGACAGTGGGACATTGTACGAGAAGTCAGCACACTCAGCACGGATAGTGCGCAACATGATTGCAGCGTCCAGGCAGCTCCCGTTCGAGCATATGCCTTGAGTTGCACATAGCTCCAACGATCCATCATTCACACACACACACACACACACACACACACACACACACACACACACACACACACACACACACACACACACACACACACACACACACACACACACACACACACACACACACACACACACACACACACACACACACACACACACACTAGGGGTGTTGAAAATAATCGTTTCTACGATGCATTGCGATGCGGACGTGGACGATTCGGTCTCGATGCAGTGACGGAAGATAATCGGTTATAGAGTAGTAACGTTGCTTCCTGATTTTCCGGCCGCGGCTTTACTATAACGTTTTTTCTGTCACGTTAATATCAAATCGGTCGGTGACGCAGAGATCAGGGAACAGAAGTGACAGCGGCACAGCAACACGGAGCAGTCTGCTTTATCCACCAACACAAGAACACCAGTCCAGAACCAACAGCAGAAGGACCCGCTCTCAATCGGGTCGCTGCGGCTCAGAGACACAGGGACCCTGTGTCTCTGAGCCGCAGCGACACGGAGTGTGACAGGGATGTATGTTTTTCAAAAATAATCGCGTTTCAATCATGTCAGGTTTTTGGTGGATTTAATTAAGTCTTGGATTGCAAAGTATGAATGTCCTCTAGCAATTTGCAGACGATATATACGTGTGTAAAGTTTGTGAAGGCAGGAGGAAAAAAGCTTCCGCGATCACCGTCTCCTCTCCGTTCCTCCAAGCCCCGCCCCCTCCCTGAAAATAATGAGTGACAGGCTGATAGTGACCCGATAGAAACTTTATTATTCACTTAATCACTGAGATATAATGAAGCTAATTTAATCTCATACATTCATGGGATTTATGTAACAGTAAAACAGAGAATGTAAGTGTGCACCCACATGCAGTATTTTTGTTTGTATATGCTGTTGTAAATACTCCTGTTGTCTGCTGTGTTCAGACTCAAGTCCTGTGTGTGATGCCACATTCAGGACATTCAGTGTCCTTTCTTTAACAGAAGACCGTGGCTAGAAGCTGCAGCTCGACTGCAGGAGCATTATTTTTTTGTT